>NW_022262738.1:40000-137500 GCF_002021735.2 Oncorhynchus kisutch
GACAGACCAGACAGACAGACAGGACAGACAGACATACCGACAGACAGACCGACCGACCGACCGACCGACCGACCGCCGACCTCCGACGACCGACCGACCGACTACCGACCGACCGACCCGACCGACCGACCGACCGAGACCGACCGACCGACCCGACCGACCGACCGACTACCTACCGACCGACCCTGCCGACCGACCTCCCGCCGACCGACCGACCCGACCGACCGACCGACCGACCGACCGACCGACCGACCGACCGACCGACCGAAACCGACCGACCGACCGACCGACCGCCGACCCGACCGACCGACCGACCGCCGACCGACCGACCGACCGACGCCCGACCGACCGACCGACCGACCGACCGACCGCCGACCTACGACCGACCGACCGACCGCCTACCGACCGCCGACCGACCGACCGACCGATCCGACCGACCGACCGACCGACCGCCGACCTCCCGACCGACCCGTACCGCCCGACCGCCCGACCGACCGCCGACCACCGACCTAACCGACCGACCGACCGACCGACGACCCGACCGACCGACCGACCTGACCGCCGACCCTACCGACCGACCGACCGACCGACCGACCGACCTACCTACCGAAACCGCCGACCGACCTACCTACCGACCGACCGACCGACGACCTCCGACCTACCGACCGACCGCCGCCCGACCTACCGACCACCGACCGACCGAACCGACCCCTACCGACCGACCGACCGACCTACCGACGACCGACCGACCGACCGACCCGATCCGACCGCCGACCGACCGCCTACCGGCCGCCGACCGACCGACCGACCCGACGACCGACCGACCGACCTACCGACCGACCGCCGACCGACCGGACCGACCGACGACCTACCAGGACCGACCGATCCGATCCGACCGACCGACCGACCGACCGACCGACCGAGCCGACCGACCGACTCGACCGACCCGACGACCCTGACCCGACCGACCGACCGACCGACCGACCGCCCTGACCTGCCCGCCGACCTACCACCGACCGACATTACCTACCGACCGAAACCTACCACCGTACAGGCCGACCGACCGACCGACCTACCTACCGACCGACCGACCGTAGAGTCATTAGGAATTCACTGGACCAAGGCTGATTCAGAGGTAGATGGAGATCAGTATTACCCCTGCAGGCTCCCCAGTCAGCGTTTTAATAACACAGCACTTCTAGTCCTTCTCAGAGGAGGAGCATCACACCACTGTGTAACAGGATTTATTTTTGGACTGAGGCTGCTTTATTAGGCTTCATTCAGCCAGACACCTGTTTAGTTGTGCTTTCCTGGTTGAGTTCAGATGTCTGGGTTTGAGTGACTCAGCTTGTCTGTGAGGCAGAAGGAAAAGGGATCTGTTATCTTGTTAAATTAGATGGGAAGGAGTTGGCTTTTAGTTTGGATAGCCTGCGACTGTTGCACCTTGCTCTCATACTGGGTTGCTCTGCGCGGTGCGGTGTGTGTTGGTGTGTATACTAATGTGTGTGTTCTCTATCCCCAGCCTGCCCATGCGTTTCTGGGTGAACATCCTGAAGAATCCTCACTTCATCTTTGACGTGCACGTGACGGAGGTGGTGGACGCGTCGCTGTCCGTCATCGCTCAGACCTTCATGGACGCCTGCACCAAGACGGAACACAAACTGAGCCGGGAATCTCCCAGCAACAAACTGCTCTATGCAAAGGAGATCTCCACCTATAAGAAGATGGTGGACGAGTGAGTTCTCTCATATTCATCCCTTTTCATGATTGACTGCCTATCAAATGAGCCGATACTGCTGTACTCTTGGCCGATATAGAGAATAGGTTGCAGTCAGAACACACCAGAAGTACTCTCTTCTAGTGCATCAGAAACAACACAAGGGGATAGGTCGGTAGGACCTGGCAGCCAATCAGACATCTCTCTATCATTCTGTCTCTCCTCAGTTACTACAAGGGAATCAAGCAGATGGTCCCAGTCAGTGACCAGGACATGAACACACACCTGGCTGAGGTGTCCAGGGTACGTATACGTGACCTCACATCTGTTTGTACTTGTGTGTGGGCAGTCTTCTATTGCGTCATCAGAATACAACAATAAAATTCATCCTTCCTTCTTTGTGCTCTCCAGGAACACACAGACACGCTGAATACCCAGGCAGCCTTGCACCAGCTCTACCAGTATGCCAGCAAATACTATGACGGGGTAAGAACCTTAGGACTCACTTCCTTGTTTGGTGGTTTGAAGGCCCTATCCTCTTGGTTAAGAACCTTAGGACTCACTTCCTTGTCTGGTGGTTTGAAGGCCCTATCCTCTTGGTTAAGAACCTTAGGACTCACTTCCTTGTCTGGTGGTTTGAAGGCCCTATCCTCTTGGTTAAGAACCTTAGGACTCACTTCCTTGTCTGGTGGTTTGAAGGCCCTATCCTCTTGGTTAAGAACCTTAGGACTCACTTCCTTGTTTGGTGGTTTGAAGGCCCTATCCTCTTGGTTAAGAACCTTAGGACTCACTTCCTTGTCTGGTGGTTTGAAGGCCCTATCCACTTGGTTAAGAACCTTAGGACTCACTTCCTTGTCTGGTGGTTTGAAGGCCCTATCCTCTTGGTTAAGAACCTTAGGACTCACTTTCTTGTCTGGTGGTTTGAAGGCCCTATCCTCTTGGTTAAGAACCTTAGGACTCACTTCCTTGTCTGGTGGTTTGAAGGCCCTATCCTCTTGGTTAAGAACCTTAGGACTCACTTCCTTGTCTGGTGGTTTGAAGGCCCTATCCACTTGGTTAAGAACCTTAGGACTCACTTCCTTGTCTGGTGGTTTGAAGGCCCTATCCTCTTGGTTAAGAACCTTAGGACTCACTTCCTTGTCTGATGGTTTGAAGGCCCTATCCTCTTGGTTGACTACATCCTGTAGGAAATTAGACAAATTAATTTAACTTGCTGTCTCAGGGAAATCTGTTTACTAGTGTCTCTTTTGTGTCCTATCTAATTTTTTCCCTCCCTCCCTCCCTCCCTCCCTCCCTCCCTCCCTCCCTCCCTCCCTCCCTCCCTCCCTCCCTCCCTCCCTCCCTCCCTCCCTCCCTCCCTCCCTCCCTCCCTCCCTCCCTCCCTCCCTCCCTCCCTCCCTCCCTCCCTCCCTCCCTCCCTCCCTCCCTCCCTCCCTCCCTCCCTCCCTCCCTCCCTCCCTCCCTCCCTCCCTCCCTCCCTCCCTCCCTCCCTCCCTCCCTCCCTCCCTCCAGATCATCCAGTCTTTAGATGAGGACCCAGCCGCCCAGAGTAAACAGCTGACCCTGCGGCTGCAGCAGATAGCCGCCGCCCTCGAGAACAAAGTCACCGACCTTTAACCTCTGACCCCTAGAGAAAGGGGGAGGGGCTATGGGACCACTCTGTAGACCAAGATGAGGGGGACCGGAGACTGAGGCAGACTTCAGACTATTACAGTATCAACCATGAAGAGCTACACATATCTCTTCCCCCTAGAGACATGAGAAGCTGTGGGAAACTATTGCGTTTTGGCAAAAATACTTGTAAAGGAGCAGAGCTACTGGGACAAAGTTGGACAGGGTGATCCCTAATCATCAGTCTCCCTCTCTCTCTCTGACTCTATGGATCCTATAGACTGAATGAGCAAGGGCCTTCAGTATAGTCCCTGAGTGAGCTAGCAGACTGTAAACCCAGCCTACAGAGGATATACGGTACACCACCACTGACCAACCACAGCAACTATACCTGTCAGTCCCATGATATACAACCTGGTGTTGATGACTTACAGCTTGGACAGAGAATCAGATGTTTAATGTGCTCCAGAGTAGACCCGAGTTAGGAGAGTGGTGTTGTATGTAAATATATTTTATGGCACAGGCTTTATGCAAAGATGCTTTACATACCAAGATGAAATTATTTTTTAAAAGGATGGATGGGCACAACTAAGTTTGTTAATTTGTGTTTTTAAAAGGTTTCTAGAAGCGAAGAAGCAGGGTGTTCCATGATGTCATATCCTGTGTTTTAATCGATTGGTTGCTTACTGTGTAATCTGCATTGCCATTGGCTAGTTATGACTGGTTAATCACTTTGTTTTTGTCATGATTTGTATTTGTCGCTGATATATTTTGATGTGGGTTCTCAGTGTAGTGCATTATGCAGGGAATAGGGTGCAGCCTATTCACATGATGACTGCGTCCCTATTCAGGGTCAGCTCTCCCCTATACGGTAGTAAAACAAGCCAAACGGACTAAAAGATGAAGCACATTCATACTGTTCTATTGATATCAACGTCTCACTGAAACTAACTGGTGGACATAGTTAGAGCTCTCACACACGTTAGGCTTTGGCTTGACTAAGTGCCAATACACAGTAGAGCTGAAGTTGAACATCTTCTCATTTTATACAATAAATAAATGATTTCTCTTCATTTTTCCATCTTGGGTCCAGAAAAAGTACGTATGTGGATAGATGAATTAGGGCTCTGTTTATCTGAAATAGTACTATGTGGATAGATGAATCAGGGCTCTGTTTATCTGAAATAGTATGTATGTGGATAGATGAATCAGGGCTCAGTACTATTTCAGATAAACAGAGCCCTAATTCATCTATCCACATAGTACTATTTCAGATAAACAATGTGGATAGATGAATGTTTATCTGAAATAGTACTATGTGGATAGATGAATTAGTACTATTTCAGATAAACAGAGCCCTATGTGGATAGATGAATCGGGGCTCTGTTTATCTGAAATAGTACTATGTGGATAGATGAATCAGGGCTCTGTTTATCTGAAATAGTACTATGTGGATAGATGAATCAGGGCTCTGTTTATCTGAAATAGTACTATGTGGATAGATGTATCAGGGCTCTGTTTATCTGAAATAGTACTATGTGGATAGATGAATCAGGGCTCTGTTTATCTGAAATAGTACTATGTGGATAGATGAATCAGGGCTCTGTTTATCTGAAATAGTACTATGTGGATAGATGAATCAGGGCTCTGTTTATCTGAAATAGTACTATGTGGATAGATGAATCAGGGCTCTGTTTATCTGAAATAGTATGTATGTGGATAGATGAATCAGGGCTCAGTACTATTTCAGATAAACAGAGCCCTAATTCATCTATCCACATAGTACTATTTCAGATAAACAATGTGGATAGATGAATGTTTATCTGAAATAGTACTATGTGGATAGATGAATTAGTACTATTTCAGATAAACAGAGCCCTATGTGGATAGATGAATCGGGGCTCTGTTTATCTGAAATAGTACTATGTGGATAGATGAATCAGGGCTCTGTTTATCTGAAATAGTACTATGTGGATAGATGAATCAGGGCTCTGTTTATCTGAAATAGTACTATTTCAGATAAACAGAGCCCTGATTCATCTATCCACATAGTACTATTTCAGATAAACAGAGCCCTGATTCATCTATCCACATAGTACTATTTCAGATAAACAGAGCCCTGATTCATCTATCCACATAGTACTATGTGGATAGATGAATCAGGGCTCTGTTTATCTGAAATAGTACTATGTGGATAGATGAATCAGGGCTCTGTTTATCTGAAATAGTACTATGTGGATAGATGAATCAGGGCTCTGTTTATCTGAAATAGTACTATGTGGATAGATGAATCAGGGCTCTGTTTATCTGAAATAGTACTATGTGGATAGATGAATCAGGGCTCTGTTTATCTGAAATAGTACTATGTGGATAGATGAATCAGGGCTCTGTTTATCTGAAATAGTACTATGTGGATAGACGAATCAGGGCTCTGTTTATCTGAAATAGTACTATGTGGATAGATGAATCAGGGCTCTGTTTATCTGAAATAGTACTATGTGGATAGATGAATCAGGGCTCTGTTTATCTGAAATAGTAACCACTTTAGCTCAATGCTGATAGTATAGAATGTTTGCTGGTATGTTTTATGCCATAATTGTTTTCCTGTATAATTTTTTGAAACCGTTTATTTCAAAATGGCTCTTATTGTCGTTGTAGACCATTGCCTGTGTGTGAAACATGAGACTAGATATGGAAAAGAGAAATGCTAAAATGATCATTACTTATGTATATAATTGAATGGTACTTGTGTAAATCATTGCGCTGTGAACCACCACACCGTGGAGGTTGTCTACAGCACCAGGTACTGCCTTTCTCTAGTGATCCCTGTCACCACTGGCAATTCTTCTGAAACCCTTTCAATGGATTTCAAACATCCTTAAATCATTTGCCAAATAGTTGTCACGTCGTCATCAGCTCGTTTGTTTCTTCTGCTATGCAACTGTTTCATTTTGAATCACTCCTCAAATATATTTTAATACTAAACCAATGTGTTGCTGTGTTGTCATGCTGAAGATATAGGGGGTAGATGAATAGAATGTCTCTATGGTACATGATGTGTTGCTGTGTTGTCATGCTGAAGATATAGGGGGTAGATGAATAGAATGTCTCTATGGTACATTATGTGTTGCTGTGTTGTCATGCTGAAGATATAGGGGGTAGATGAATAGAATGTCTCTATGGTACATGATGTGTTGCTGTGTTGTCATGCTGAAGGTATAGGGGGTAGATGAATAGAATGTCTCTATGGTACATGATGCCATGCTGCATATATCCTCACATATTGACCTGGTTATGTCTTTGAGGTGCATCCAAAATGCTCCTTATATAGTGTACTACCCCAAAAAAGTGCACTATAAAGGCAATAGTGGTATTTGGGGCACTGCCTAAGTGTGTCTGAGTTCATCTGAGCATTGTTAGGTTGCTCCTTACTGCTTTCACCACTCATAGGGTCAAATGGGGACACTTGTGCAACTCTGATAAATATTAATGCGTCTTTTGAATTGAAATTCGAGTCTTTCCTCAACTACAGGATTAGTCTCAGTTCATCTGAGGATGCTGGGTTCTCCATGCTTGCCAGCTCTATGGGTGAATGGGGACTAATCATAATATGGGATATGACTTAGCACCTAACTCAGATAATTGGATGAATGATGGCTAATTCTAATATGGGATATGATTTAGCACCTAACTCACACTTCCACAACTCTGTCATGAATATTAACAGGAATTGAGACTCTATCCTCAGGTTGTGATTGGTCTCAGAACCCCTCTGTTACCATAGCAGGTGGCTATGCCTGAGAACAAGTCTCAAACGGCACCCTAGTCCCTATAGGGCCCTGGTAAGTAGTGCCTTATATAGGGTGTCTAGGGGGTAGATGGCATCAGCAGACTGTCTGGTGTTGCTATGGCTGCCAGTCGCATACCCCATCTCTGCCCACTCTAGAGGACCCACACCAGCCAGACAGACGGACACAGCAGGGGAACTCCTTTGATCTCTAAATACAATCAGACTGCACAAGTCATCACTGACTGACTCATTTATGCATTCTCTTTTTTCATTTTCTTTGTCACTTTCTCTCTTGTTCTCCATGGTTCTTTCTCACTCTTCTCCTCTTATGTATGTCCCTCTCGCGTTCTCTCTCCTCTCTCTCTCGTTCTCTCTCTCGTTCTCTCTCCTCTCTCTCCTCTCTCTCCTCTCTCTCCTCGTGTCTCTCTCGTTCCTCTCGTTCTCTCTCGTTCTCTCTCGTTCTCTCTCGTTCTCTCTCGTTCTCTCTCGTTCTCTCTCGTTCTCTCTCGTTCTCTCTCGTTCTCTCTCGTTCTCTCTCGTTTCTCTCTCGTTCTCTCTCGTTCTCTCTCTCGTTCTCTCTCTCGTTCTCTCTCTCGTTTCTCTCTCGTTCTCTCTCTCGTTCTCTCTCTCGTTCTCTCTCTCGTTCTCTCTCTCGTTCTCTCTCTCGTTCTCTCTCTCGTTCTCTCTCTCGTCTCTCTCTCGTCTCTCTCTCGTTCTCTCTCTCGTTCTCTCTCTCGTTCTCTCTCTCGTTCTCTCTCTCGTTCTCTCTCTCGTTCTCTCTCTCGTTCTCTCTCTCGTTCTCTCTCTCGTTCTCTCTCTCGTTCTCTCTCTCGTTCTCTCTCTCGTTCTCTCTCTCGTTCTCTCTCTCGTTCTCTCTCTCGTTCTCTCTCTCGTTCTCTCTCTCGTTCTCTCTCTCGTTCTCCTCTCTCGTTCTCCTCCTCTCTCTCGTTCTCTCTCTCGTTCTCTCTCTCTCTCGTTCTCTCTCTCGTTCTCTCTCTCGTTCTCTCTTCTCTCGTTCTCTCTCTCGTTCTCTCTCTCGTTCTTCTCTCTTCGTTCTCTCTCTCGTTCTCTTCTCGTTCTCTCTCTCGTTCTCTCTCGTTCTCGCTCTCGTTCTCTCCAGTTCTCTCTCTCGTTCTCTCTCGTTCTCTCTCTCGTTCTCTCTCTCGTTCTCTCTTCGTTCTCTCTCTCGTTCTTCTCTCGTTCTCTCTCTCGTTCTCTCTCGTCTCTCTCGTTCTCTCTCGTTCCTCTTTCTCGTTCTCTCTCTCGTTCTCTCTCTCGTTCCGTCTCTCTCTTTCTCTCTCGTCTCTCTCTCGTTCTCTCTCTCGTTCTCTCTCTCGTTCTCTCTCGTTCTCTCTCTCGTTCTCTCTCTCTAGTCTCTCTCTCGTTCTCTCTCTCCTCTCTCGTTCTCTCTCTCCTCTCTCGTTTCTCTCTCCTCTCGTTTTCTCTCTCGTTCTCTCTCTCCTCTCTCTCTCGTTTTCTCTCCTCTCTCTCCTCGTTTTCTCTCTCATTCTCTTTCTCTCTCTCTCGTTCTCTTTCTCTCTCTCTCGTTCTCTTTCTCTCTCTCTCGTTCTCTTTCTCTCTCTCTCGTTCTCTTTCTCTCTCTCTCGTTCTCTTTCTCTCTCTCTCTTCTCTCGTTTTTCTCTCTCGCTCTCTCGTTTTCTCTCTCTCTCATGCTGACAGTATTGCAGAGGTTTAATGATCTCAATCGAGGATTGGTGGTAATAAAGGTAGTGATGATGGGCGGAGGAAAGAGAAGACGTGCTTATTTGATTTATTATCAGAGAATTAGGGTTGTCCCTCAAATTGTACCCTGTACATTACACTGTAATGGGTAAAACCATGACACGGTCAACACTAATGGGTAAAACCATGACACGGTCAACACTGTAATGGGTAAAACCATGACATGGTCAACACTGTAATGGGTAAAAACATGACACGGTCAACACTAATGGGTAAAACCATGACACGGTCAACACTTTAATGGGTAAAACCATGACACGGTCAACACTAATGGGTAAAACCATGACACGGTCAACACTAATGGGTAAAACCATGACACCGTCAACACTAATGGGTAAAACCATGACACCGTCAACACTGTAATGGGTAAAACCATGACACCGTCAACACTGTAATGGGTAAAACCATGACACCGTCAACACTGTAATGGGTAAACCATGACACCGTCAACACTGTAATGGGTAAAACCATGACACCGTCAACACTGTAATGGGTAAAACCATGACACCGTCAACACTGTAATGGGTAAAACCATGACACCGTCAACACTGTAATGGGTAAAACCATGACACCGTCAACACTGTAATGGGTAAAACCATGACACCGTCAACACTGTAATGGGTAAAACCATGACACCGTCAACACTGTAATGGGTAAAACCATGACACCGTCAACACTGTAATGGGTAAAACCATGACACCGTCAACACTGTAATGGGTAAAACCATGACACCGTCAACACTGTAATGGGTAAAACCATGACACCGTCAACACTGTAATGGGTAAAACCATGACACCGTCAACACTGTAATGGGTAAAACCATGACACCGTCAACACTGTAATGGGTAAAACCATGACACCGTCAACACTGTAATGGGTAAAACCATGACACCGTCAACACTGTAATGGGTAAAACCATGACACCGGTCAACACTGTAATGGGTAAAACCATGACACCGTCAACACTGTAATGGGTAAAACCATGACACCGTCAACACTAATGGGTAAAACCATGACACCGTCAACACTGTAATGGGTAAAACCATGACACCGTCAACACTGTAATGGGTAAAACCATGACACCGTCAACACTGTAATGGGTAAAACCATGACACCGTCAACACTGTAATGGGTAAAACCATGACACCGTCAACACTTTAATGGGTAAAACCATGACACCGTCAACACTGTAATGGGTAAAACCATGACACCGTCAACACTGTAATGGGTAAAACCATGACACCGTCAACACTAATGGGTAAAACCATGAAACGGTCAACACTTTAATGGGTAAAACCATTGACACGGTCAACACTGTAATGGGTAAAACCATGACACGGTCAACACTGTAATGGGTAAAACCATGACACCGTCAACACTGTAATGGGTAAAACCATGACACCGTCAACACTGTAATGGGTAAACCATGACACCGTCAACACTGTAATGGGTAAAACCATGACACCGTCAACACTGTAATGGGTAAAACCATGACACCGTCAACACTGTAATGGGTAAAACCATGACACTGTCAACACTAATGGGTAAAACCATGAAACGGTCAACACTTTAATGGGTAAAACCATTGACACGGTCAACACTTTAATGGGTAAAACCATTGACACGGTCAACAATGTAATGGGTAAACCATTTACACGGTCAACACTGTAATGGGTAAAACCATGACACCGTCAACACTGTAATGGGTAAAACCATTGACACGGTCAACAATGTAATGGGTAAAACCATGACACGGTCAACAATGTAATGGGTAAAACCATGACACGGTCAACAATGTAATGGGTAAAACCATGACACCGTCAACACTGTAATGGGTAAAACCATGACACCGTCAACACTGTAATGGGTAAAACCATGACACCGTCAACACTGTAATGGGTAAAACCATGACACTGTCAACACTAATGGGTAAAACCATGACACCGTCAACACTGTAATGGGTAAAACCATGACACCGTCAACACTAATGGGTAAAACCATGACACCGTCAACACTGTAATGGGTAAAACCATGACACCGTCAACACTGTAATGGGTAAAACCATGACACCGTCAACACTGTAATGGGTAAAACCATGACACCGTCAACACTTTAATGGGTAAACCATGACACCGTCAACACTGTAATGGGTAAAACCATGACACCGTCAACACTGTAATGGGTAAAACCATGACACCGTCAACACTAATGGGTAAAACCATGAAACGGTCAACACTTTAATGGGTAAAACCATTGACACGGTCAACACTGTAATGGGTAAAACCATGACACGGTCAACACTGTAATGGGTAAAACCATGACACCGTCAACACTGTAATGGGTAAACCATGACACCGTCAACACTGTAATGGGTAAACCATGACACCGTCAACACTGTAATGGGTAAAACCATGACACCGTCAACACTGTAATGGGTAAAACCATGACACCGTCAACACTGTAATGGGTAAAACCATGACACCGTCAACACTGTAATGGGTAAAACCATGACACTGTCAACACTAATGGGTAAAACCATGAAACGGTCAACACTTTAATGGGTAAAACCATTGACACGGTCAACACTTTAATGGGTAAAACCATTGACACGGTCAACAATGTAATGGGTAAAACCATTTACACGGTCAACACTGTAATGGGTAAAACCATGACACCGTCAACACTGTAATGGGTAAAACCATTGACACGGTCAACAATGTAATGGGTAAAACCATGACACGGTCAACAATGTAATGGGTAAAACCATGACACGGTCAACAATGTAATGGGTAAAACCATGACACCGTCAACACTGTAATGGGTAAAACCATGACACCGTCAACACTGTAATGGGTAAAACCATGACACCGTCAACACTGTAATGGGTAAAACCATGACACTGTCAACACTAATGGGTAAAAACCATGACACCGTCAACACTGTAATGGGTAAAACCATGACACCGTCAACACTAATGGGTAAAACCATGACACCGTCAACACTGTAATGGGTAAAACCATGACACCGTCAACACTGTAATGGGTAAAACCCATGACACCGTCAACACTGTAATGGGTAAAACCATGACACCGTCAACACTGTAATGGGTAAAACCATGACACCGTCAACACTTTAATGGGTAAAACCATGACACCGTCAACACTGTAAGGGTAAAACCATGACACCGTCAACACTGTAATGGGTAAAACCATGACACCGTCAACACTAATGGGTAAAACCATGAAACGGTCAACACTTTAATGGGTAAAACCATTGACACGGTCAACACTGTAATGGGTAAAACCATGACACGGTCAACACTGTAATGGGTAAAACCATGACACCGTCAACACTGTAATGGGTAAAACCATGACACCGTCAACACTGTAATGGGTAAAACCATGACACCGTCAACACTGTAATGGGTAAAACCATGACACTGTCAACACTAATGGGTAAAACCATGAAACGGTCAACACTTTAATGGGTAAAACCATTGACACGGTCAACACTTTAATGGGTAAAACCATTGACACGGTCAACAATGTAATGGGTAAAACCATTTACACGGTCAACACTGTAATGGGTAAACCATGACACCGTCAACACTGTAATGGGTAAAACCATTGACACGGTCAACAATGTAATGGGTAAAACCATGACACGGTCAACAATGTAATGGGTAAAACCATGACACGGTCAACAATGTAATGGGTAAAACCATGACACCGTCAACACTGTAATGGGTAAAACCATGACACCGTCAACACTGTAATGGGTAAAACCATGACACCGTCAACACTGTAATGGGTAAAACCATGACACTGTCAACACTAATGGGTAAAACCATGAAACGGTCAACACTTTAATGGGTTAAAACCATTGACACGGTCAACACTTTAATGGGTAAAACCATGACACCGTCAACACTGTAATGGGTAAAACCATTGACACGGTCAACAATGTAATGGGTAAAACCATGACACGGTCAACACTGTAATGGGTAAAACCATGACACGGTCAACAATGTAATGGGTAAAACCATGACACGGACAACAATGTAATGGGTAAAACCATGACACGGTCAACACTGTAATGGGTAAGTGATATGTGTGTTGACTGACTGAACACAGCAGACCAGTGTTTTCCTTCCTACCTCCTAACAGTGTGTTTTGGACTACAGATGAAAGATTTGTTGGGCTGTAGCAACAACTGTTTAATCAATCACAGTGAGGACAAACCCAATACTCACCACTTCTTAATGGTTCAGAAAGGAGAGCTTGGTGGAGTGCTTTATGGAGCCACCCACACTCAACATGAGTGTTTTGTAGTCAGAGAATGTTGATCGAGACTAATTTTGTTCAAGAGATCAGCTGGTGTGTGTGCGTCCTTCCGTGTGTAGTTTTGAGCAATGTTTCTGTCCACGCTGCTGAGCAGGTCTGTGTGAACTCTTCTGACTGAGACAGATCTGGTTCCTCCTCTGTCTGTTAAGCCTGTTGGTGTTCCTGACTGTGGCCTGGACTGGGTTGGCATGAAGAGTGGTGAGATGTCCGCCCGCCCATGTTAGTGAATCGGCTGGCTGTGTGGAAACTGGACTTCTAACCAAATGCCCCTGCCTTGCCTTGCCTTGCCTTGCCCAGCCCTGCCTTGCATTGCCCTGCCTAGCAGAGGAGAAGTGGGCAACACATTTAGAGAATGCCAGCCAGATCCCCCAGCCCCTTCCAGGTCTGGTCTGGGGCTCCTCTCCTCTGCAATCTCAGCCAGCCAGACTGACTGAACTCTGGCCAACACTGGTCCAACAGCCAGGCCAGACTTCCATTCCTCTACATCTCTTAAAGCCCCAACATACAGAACCCTTTGGTAGACAATACAGTCTGTTCAACACCACATACAGAACCCTTTGGTAGACAATAGTCTGTTCAACACCACATACAGAACCCTTTGGTAGACAATACAGTCTGTTCAACACCACATACAGAACCCTTTGGTAGACAATACAGTCTGTTCAACACCACATACAGAACCCTTTGGTAGACAATACAGTCTGTTCAACACCACATACAGAACCCTTTAGTAGACAATAGTCTGTTCAACACCACATACAGAACCCTTTGGTAGACAATACAGTCTGTTCAACACCACATACAGAACCCTTTAGTAGACAATACAGTCTGATCAACACCACATACAGAACCCTTTGGTAGACAATACAGTCTGTTCAGAAGAAGTTGTCCTGAATGTTTTCCAGTCTGATCACAGACGCCCGTCTGTGTATATTTGAGTGTTAACAATGATATTCTGTTGAGATCCTCCTAACAGTTGGGGCAAGAGCTCTGTAAAGACATCCTCGTTAGCCCAGAGCACCAACGGCTCTGCTAAAATGAAATAAAAAGAATGAAAGCGTTTGGGTTCTTGTCTCGTTAACAAGCCCCTCGTAGCAGCGGGCGTATCAAAGCCCCCACACACACACACTGCATCAATGTTACTGTACAGTATATTAGAGTACACTATAGTAGGTTTCCCAAACTCTGTCCTGCCAGAGAGGGGTGGACACTGATCTGATGGGAGATGGCCAGAGGAAGGGGTGGACACTGATCTGATGGGAGATGGCCAGAGGGAGGGGTGGACACTGATCTGATGGGAGATGGCCAGAGGGAGGGGTGGACACTGATCTGATGGAGATAGCCAGAGAGAGGGGTGGACACTGATCTGATGGGAGATAGCCAGAGTGTGGGGTGGACACTGATCTGATGGGAGATAGCCAGAGAGAGGGGTGGACACTGATGGAGATAGCCAGAGTGTGGGGTGGACACTGATGGAGATAGCCAGAGAGAGGTGTGGACAATGATAGAGATAGCCAGAGAGAGGTGTGGACACTGATAGAGATAGCCAGAGAGAGGGGTGGACACTGATCTGATGGGAGATAGCCAGAGTGTGGGGTGGACACTGATCTGATGGCCAGAGGGAGGGGTGGACACTGATCTGATGGGAGATGGCCAGAGAGAGGGGTGGACACTGATGGAGATAGCCAGAGAGAGGTGTGGACACTGATAGAGATAGCCAGAGAGAGGTGTGGACACTGATAGAGATAGCCAGAGAGAGGTGTGGACACTGATAGAGATAGCCAGAGAGAGGTGTGGACACTGATAGAGATAGCCAGAGAGAGGTGTGGACACTGATAGAGATAGCCAGAGAGAGGTGTGGACACTGATAGAGATAGCCAGAGAGAGGGGTGGACACTGATCTGATGGGAGATGGCCAGAGGGAGGGGTGGACACTGATCTGATGGGAGATAGCCAGAGAGAGGGGTGGACACTGATCTGATGGGAGATGGCCAGAGGGAGGGGTGGACACTGATCTGATGGGAGATGGCCAGAGGGAGTGGTGGACACTGATCTGATGGGAGATGGCCAGAGGGAGGGGTGGACACTGATCTGATGGAGATAGCCAGAGAGAGGGATGGACACTGTTGGAGACAGCCAGAGAGAGGGATGGACACTGTTGGAGACAGCCAGAGAGAGGGATGGACACTGTTGGAGACAGCCAGAGAGAGGGATGGACATTGTTGGAGACAGCCAGAGAGAGGGGTGGACACTGATCGGATGGGAGATGGCCAGAGGGAGGGGTGGACACTGATCTGATGGAGATAGCCAGAGAGAGGGGTGGACACTGATGGAGATAGCCAGGGAAGAGGGGTGGACACTGATAGAGATAGCCAGAGAGAGGGATGGACACTGTTGGAGACAGCCAGAGAGAGGGATGGACACTGTTGGAGACAGCCAAAGAGAGGGATGGACACTGTTGGAGACAGCCAGAGAGAGGGATGGACATTGTTGGAGACAGCCAGAGAGAAGGGTGGACACTGATCGGATGGGAGATGGCCAGAGGGAGGGGTGGACACTGATGTGATGGAGATAGCCAGGGAAGAGGTGTGGACACTGATCTGATGCGAGATGGCAAGAGGGATGGGTGGACACTGATGGAGATAGCCAGAGAGATGGGTGGACACTGATCTGATGGGAGATGGCCAGAGAGAGGGGTGGACACTGACCTGATGGAGATAGCCAGAGAGAGGGGTGGACACTGACCTGATGGGAGATAGCCAGAGAGAGGGGTGGACATTGATATGATGAAAGATGGCAAGAGGGATGGGTGGACACTGATGGAGATAGCCAGAGAGAGGGGTGGACACTGATGGAGATAGCCAGGGAAGTGGGTGGACACTGATGGAGATAGCCAGGGATGTGGGTGACTATTGGAGGATGTCAACATCCCACCATCACAACAGCTCTCCATCTTAATAGTCACACCCTATTCCCTATGTAGTAATTGTGGGCGCTATGTAGGGAATAGGGTGCCATTTGGAGCATAATCACTGTCATTCTCCTGCTAACTGATTTACTTCACTGCCATACCACACTAGTAAAGCACTTAGAATGAAGTAATGTATTGGTCATTCCTTCTAAGTGCTGTCCTAGTGCGGATACTGGAATGTAGTACTTATCTCCTATGGAAGTCCTATGTGATCCTGAGGAATCGCTGTTGGGAGGTTATATTTGAATTTCCCTCGTCAGCCCACTGATTACGACACCTAGAGAGGGAGGGCAGCATCTCTGAAGTAGTTAAGTAATCAGACCAACCCACATGAGAAATTCTTTAGTGTCTGCAGATGTGGCTTGGCTTCATCATAACCGCAGCATTGTGTGTGTGGACACCTCGAGTCACGTGGACAAGCCAGAAGACTGATAAGTAGCTAATCAAATGGCTTCCCGCTGATGATCTATCCTGTTACCTATTCACTTTACCCCTACCTATATGTCCATACTGTATCTCCCTTCATTACCTCGTACCCCTGCACATCATCTCTTTACCCCTACCTATATGTCCATACTGTATCTCCCTTCATTACCTCGTACCCCTGCACATCATCTCTTTACCCCTACCTATATGTCCATACTGTATCTCCCTTCATTACCTCGTACCCCTGCACATCATCTCTTTACCCCTACCTATATGTCCATACAGTATCTCCCTTCATTACCTCGTACCCCTGCACATCATCTCTTTACCCCTACCTATATGTCCATACTGTATCTCCCTTCATTACCTCGTACCCCTGCACAGAGTGTGGGGTGGACACTGATCTGATGGGAGATGGCCAGAGGGAGCGGTGGACACTGATCTGATGGGAGATGGCCAGAGACAGGGGTGGACACTGATGGAGATAGCCAGAGAGAGGTGTGGACACTGATAGAGATAGCCAGAGAGAGGTGTGGACACTGATAGAGATAGCCAGAGATAGTCCATACTGTATCTCCCTTCATTACCTCGTACCCCTGCACATCATCACTTTAACCCTACCTATATGTCCATACTGTATCTCCCTTCATTACCTCGTACCCCTGCACATCATCACTTTAACCCTACCTATATGTCCATACTGTATCTACCTTCATTACCTCGTACCCCTGCACATCATCACTTTATCCCTACCTATATGTCCATACTGTATCTACCTTCATTACCTCGTACCCCTGCACATCATCACTTTATCCCTACCTATATGTCCATACTGTATCTACCTGCATTACCTCGTACCCCTGCACATCATCACTTTACCCCTACCTCGCTACTGGTACTCCCTGTATATAGCCATGTTATTACCTGGTATTCCCTGCATATAGCCATGTTATTACCTGGTACTCCCTGTATATAGTCATGTTATTACCTGGTATTCCCTGCATATAGCCATGTTATTACCTGGTACTCCCTGTATATAGCCATGTTATTACCCGGTACTCCCTGTATATAGCCATGTTATTACCCGGTACTCCCTGTATATAGCCATGTTATTACCCGGTATTCCCTGTATATAGCCATGTTATTACCTGGTACTCCCTGTATATAACCATGTTATTATATGGTACTCCCTGTATATAGCCATGTTATTACCTGGTACTCCCTGTATATAACCATGTTATTATATGGTACTCCCTGTATATAGCCATGTTATTATCTGGTACTCCCTGTATATAGCCATGTTATTACCTGGTACTCCCTGTATATAGCCATGTTATTACCTGGTACTCCCTGTATATAGCCATGTTATTACCTGGTACTGCCTGTATATAACCATGTTATTACCTGGTATTCCCTGTATATAGCCATGTTATTACCTGGTATTCCCTGTATATAGCCATGTTATTACCCGGTACTCCCTGTATATAGCCATGTTATTACCTGGTACTCCCTGTATATAGCCATGTTATTACCTGGTACTCCCTGTATATAGCCATGTTATTACCTGGTACTCCCTGTATATAGCCATGTTATTACCTGGTACTCCCTGTATATAGCCATGTTATTACCTGGTACTCCCTGTATATAGCCATGTTATTACCTGGTACTCCCTGTATATAGCCATGTTATTACCTGGTACTCCCTGTATATAGCCATGTTATTACCTGGTACTCCCTGTATATAGCCATGTTATTAGCTTGTACTCCCTGCATATAGCCATGTTATTACCTGGTACTCCCTGCATATAGCCATGTTATTACCTGGTACTCCCTGTATATAGCCATGTTATTACCTGGTACTCCCTGTATATAGCCATGTTATTACCTGGTACTCCCTGCATATAGCCATGTTATTACCTGGTACTCCCTGTATATAGCCATGTTATTACCTGGTACTCCCTGTATATAGCCATGTTATTACCTGGTACTCCCTGTATATAGCCATGTTATTACCTGGTACTCCCTGCATATAGCCATGTTATTACCTGGTACTCCCTGTATATAGCCATGTTATTACCTGGTACTCCCTGCATATAGCCATGTTATTAACCTGGTACTCCCTGTATATAGCCATGTTATTACCTGGTACTCCCTGTATATAGCCATGTTATTACCTGGTACTCCCTGTATATAGCCATGTTATTACCTGGTACTCCCTGTATATAGCCATGTTATTACCTGGTACTCCCTGTATATAGCCATGTTATTACCTGGTACTCCCTGTATATAGCCATGTTATTACCTGGTACTCCCTGTATATAGCCATGTTATACCTGGTACTCCCTGTATATAGCCATGTTATTACCTGGTACTCCCTGTATATAGCCATGTTATTACCTGGTACTCCCTGCATATAGCCATGTTATTACCTGGTACTCCCTGCATATAGCCATGTTATTACCTGGTACTCCCTGTATATAGCCATGTTATTACCTGGTACTCCCCTGTATATAGCCATGTTATTACCTGGTACTCCCTGCATATAGCCATGTTATTACCTGGTACTCCCTGTATATAGCCATGTTATTACCTGGTACTCCCTGTATATAGCCATGTTATTACCTGGTACTCCCTGTATATAGCCATGTTATTACCTGGTACTCCCTGCATATAGCCATGTTATTACCTGGTACTCTCTGTATATAGCCATGTTATTACCTGGTACTCCCTGCATATAGCCATGTTATTACCTGGTACTCCCTGTATATAGCCATGTTATTACCTGGTACTCCCTGTATATAACCATGTTATTACCTGGTACTCCCTGTATATAACCATGTTATTACCTGGTACTCCTGCATATAGCCATGTTATTACCTGGTACTCCCTGTATATAGCCATGTTATTACCCGGTACTCCCTGTATATAGCCATGTTATTACCCGGTACTCCCTGTATATAGCCATGTTATTACCCGGTACTCCTGTATATAGCCATGTTATTACCCGGTACTCCCTGTATATAGCCATGTTATTACCTGGTACTCCCTGTATATAGCCATGTTATTACCTGGTACTCCCTGTAATATAGCCATGTTATTACCTGGTACTCCCTGTATATAGCCATGTTATTACCTGGTACTTCCCTGTATTACCATGTTATTACTGGTACTCCCTGTATATAGCCATGTTATTACCTGGTACTCCTGCATATAGCCATGTTATTACCTGGTACTTCCCTGCATATAGCCATGTTATTACCTGGTACTCCCTGTATATAGCCATGTATTACCTGGTACTTCCCTGCATATAAGCCATGTTATTACCTGGTTACTCCCTGCATATAGCCATGTTATTACCTGGTACTCCCTGCATATAGCCAGTTTTACCTTGCGTTCCCTGTTATGACCATGTTATTACTGGTACTCCCTGTATATAGCCATGTTATTACCTGGTACTCCCTGCATATAGCCATGTTATTACCTGGTATTCCTGTATTAGCCATGTTATTACCTGGTACTTCCCTGCATTATAGCCATGTTATTACCTGGTATTCCCTGTATAGAACCATGTTATTACCTGGTACTACCCTGTGTATAGCCATGTTATTACCTGGTACTCCCTGTATATAGCCATGTTATTACCCTGGTACTCCCTGTATATAGCCATGTTATTACCTGGTATTCCATGTATATAGCCATGTTATTACCTGGTACTCCCTGTATATAACCATGTTATTACCTGGTACTCCCTGTATATAGCCATGTTATTACTGGTACTCCCTGTATATAGCCATGTTATTACCTGGTATTCGCCTGTATATAGCCATGTTATTACCTGGTACTCCCTGCATATAGCCATGTTATTATCTGGTATTCCCTGTATATAGCCATGTTATTACCTGGTATTCCTGTATATAGCCATGTTATTACCTGGTACTCCCTGCATATAGCCATGTTATTATCTGGTACTCCTGTATATAGCCATGTTATTACCTGGTATTCCCTGTATATAGCCATGTTATTACCTGGTACTCCTGTATATAGCCATGTTATTACCTGGTACTCCCTGTATATAGCCATGTTATTACCTGGTACTCCCTGCATATAGCCATGTTATTATCTGGTATTCCCTGTATATAGCCATGTTATTACTGGTACTCCCCTGTATATAGCCATGTTATTATCTGGTATTCCCTGTATATAGCCATGTTATTACCTGGTACTCCCTGTATATAGCCATGTTATTACCTGGTACTCCCTGTATATAGCCATGTTATTACCTGGTACTCCCTGTATATAGCCATGTTATTACCTGGTGCTCCCTGCATATAGCCATGTTATTACCTGGTACTCCCTGTATATAGCAATGTTATTACCTGGTACTCCCTGCATATAGCCATGTTATTACCTGGTGCTCCCTGTATATAGCCATGTTATTACCTGGTACTCCCTGGTATATACCATGTTATTACCTGGTACTCCCTGTATATAGCCATGTTATTACCTGGTACTCCCTGTATATAGCCATGTTATTACCTGGTACTCCCTGTATATAGCCATGTTATTACCTGGTACTCCCTGTATATAGCCATGTTATTACCTGGTACTCCCTGTATATAGCCATGTTATTACCTGGTACTCCCTGTATATAGCCATGTTATTACCTGGTACTCCCTGTATATAGCCATGTTATTACCTGGTACTCCCTGTATATAACCATGTTATTACCTGGTACTCCCTGTATATAGCCATGTTATTACCTGGTACTCCCTGTATATAGCCATGTTATTACCTGGTACTCCCTGTATATAGCCATGTTATTACCTGGTACTCCCTGTATATAGCCATGTTATTACCTGGTACTCCCTGTATATAGCCATGTTATTACCTGGTACTCCCTGTATATAGCCATGTTATTACCTGGTACTCCCTGTATATAGCCATGTTATTACCTGGTACTCCCTGTATATAGCCATGTTATTACCTGGTACTCCCTGTATATAGCCATGTTATTACCTGGTACTCCCTGTATATAGCCATGTTATTACCTGGTACTCCCTGTATATAGCCATGTTATTACCTGGTACTCCCTGTATATAGCCATGTTATTACCTGGTACTCCCTGCATATAGCCATGTTATTACCTGGTACTCCCTGTATATAGCCATGTTATTACCTGGTACTCCCTGCATATAGCCATGTTATTACCTGGTACTCCCTGTATATAGCCATGTTATTACCTGGTACTCCCTGTATATAGCCATGTTATTACCTGGTACTCCCTGTATATAGCCATGTTATTACCTGGTACTCCCTGTATATAGCCATGTTATTACCTGGTACTCCCTGTATATAGCCATGTTATTACCTGGTACTCCCTGTATATAGCCATGTTATTACCTGGTACTCCCTGTATATAGCCATGTTATTACCTGGTACTCCCTGTATATAGCCATGTTATTACCTGGTACTCCCTGTATATAGCCATGTTATTACCTGGTACTCCCTGTATATAGCCATGTTATTACCTGGTACTCCCTGTATATAGCCATGTTATTACCTGGTACTCCCTGTATATAGCCATGTTATTACCTGGTACTCCCTGTATATAGCCATGTTATTACCTGGTACTCCCTGTATATAGCCATGTTATTACCTGGTACTCCCTGTATATAGCCATGTTATTACCTGGTACTCCCTGTATATAGCCATGTTATTACCTGGTACTCCCTGCATATAGCCATGTTATTATCTGGTATTCCCTGTATATAGCCATGTTATTACCTGGTACTCCCTGTATATAGCCATGTTATTATCTGGTACTCCCTGTATATAGCCATGTTATTACCTGGTACTCCCTGTATATAGCCATGTTATTACCTGGTACTCCCTGTATATAGCCATGTTATTACCTGGTACTCCCTGTATATAGCCATGTTATTACCTGGTACTCCCTGTATATAGCCATGTTATTACCTGGTACTCCCTGTATATAGCCATGTTATTACCTGGTACTCCCTGTATATAGCCATGTTATTACCTGGTACTCCCTGTATATAGCCATGTTATTACCTGGTACTCCCTGTATATAGCCATGTTATTACCTGGTACTCCCTGTATATAGCCATGTTATTACCTGGTACTCCCTGTATATAGCCATGTTATTACCTGGTACTCCCTGTATATAGCCATGTTATTACCTGGTACTCCCTGTATATAGCCATGTTATTACCTGGTACTCCCTGTATATAGCCATGTTATTACCTGGTACTCCCTGTATATAGCCATGTTATTACCTGGTACTCCCTGTATATAGCCATGTTATTACCTGGTACTCCCTGTATATAGCCATGTTATTACCTGGTACTCCCTGTATATAGCCATGTTATTACCTGGTACTCCCTGTATATAGCCATGTTATTACCTGGTACTCCCTGTATATAGCCATGTTATTACCTGGTACTCCCTGTATATAGCCATGTTATTACCTGGTACTCCCTGTATATAGCCATGTTATTACCTGGTACTCCCTGTATAGCCATGTTATTACCTGGTACTCCCTGTATATAGCCATGTTATTACCTGGTACTCCCTGTATATAGCCATGTTATTACCTGGTACTCCCTGTATATAGCCATGTTATTACCTGGTACTCCCTGTATATAGCCATGTTATTACCTGGTACTCCCTGTATATAGCCATGTTATTACCTGGTACTCCCTGTATATAGCCATGTTATTACCTGGTACTCCCTGCATATAGCCATGTTATTACCTGGTACTCCCTGTATATAGCCATGTTATTACCTGGTACTCCCTGCATATAGCCATGTTATTACCTGGTACTCCCTGTATATAGCCATGTTATTACCTGGTACTCCCTGTATATAACCATGTTATTACCTGGTACTCCCTGTATATAGCCATGTTATTACCTGGTACTCCCTGTATATAGCCATGTTATTACCTGGTACTCCCTGTATATAGCCATGTTATTACCTGGTACTCCCTGTATATAGCCATGTTATTACCTGGTACTCCCTGTATATAGCCATGTTATTACCTGGTACTCCCTGTATATAGCCATGTTATTACCTGGTACTCCCTGTATATAGCCATGTTATTACCTGGTACTCCCTGTATATAGCCATGTTATTACCTGGTACTCCCTGTATATAGCCATGTTATTACCTGGTACTCCCTGTATATAGCCATGTTATTACCTGGTACTCCCTGTATATAGCCATGTTATTACCTGGTACTCCCTGCATATAGCCATGTTATTACCTGGTACTCCCTGCATATAGCCATGTTATTACCTGGTACTCCCTGCATATAGCCATGTTATTACCTGGTACTCCCTGCATATAGCCATGTTATTACCTGGTACTCCCTGTATATAGCCATGTTATTACCTGGTACTCCCTGTATATAGCCATGTTATTACCTGGTACTCCCTGTATATAGCCATGTTATTACCTGGTACTCCCTGTATATAGCCATGTTATTACCTGGTACTCCCTGTATATAGCCATGTTATTACCTGGTACTCCCTGCATATAGCCATGTTATTACCTGGTACTCCCTGCATATAGCCATGTTATTACCTGGTACTCCCTGTATATAGCCATGTTATTACCTGGTACTCCCTGCATATAGCCATGTTATTACCTGGTACTCCCTGTATATAGCCATGTTATTACCTGGTACTCCCTGTATATAACCATGTTATTACCTGGTACTCCCTGCATATAACCATGTTATTACCCGGTACTCCCTGCATATAGCCATGTTATTACCCGGTACTCCCTGTATATAGCCATGTTATTACCCGGTACTCCCTGTATATAGCCATGTTATTACCCGGTACTCCCTGTATATAGCCATGTTATTACCTGGTACTCCCTGTATATAGCCATGTTATTACCTGGTACTCCCTGTATATAACCATGTTATTACCTGGTACTCCCTGTATATAACCATGTTATTACCTGGTACTCCCTGTATATAGCCATGTTATTACCTGGTACTCCCTGCATATAGCCATGTTATTACCTGGTACTCCCTGCATATAGCCATGTTATTACCTGGTACTCCCTGTATATAGCCATGTTATTACCTGGGTACTCCCTGTATATAGCCATGTTATTACCTGGTACTCCTGCATATAGCCATGTTATTACCTGGTATTCCCTGTATATAGCCATGTTATTACCTGGTACTCCCTGCATATAGCCATGTTATTACCTGGTATTCCCTGTATAGAACCATGTTATTACCTGGTACTCCCTGTATATAGCCATGTTATTACCTGGTACTCCCTGTATATAGCCATGTTATTACCTGGTACTCCCTGTATATAGCCATGTTATTACCTGGTATTCCCTTGCATATAGCCATGTTATTACCTGGTACTCCCTGTATATAGCAATGTTATTACCTGTACTCCCTGCATATAGCCATGTTATTACCTGGTGCTCCCTGTATATTAGCCATGTTATTACCTGGTACTCCCTGTATATAACCATGTTATTACCTGGTACTCCCTGTATATAACCATGTTATTACCGTGGTACTCCCTGTATATAGCCATGTTATTACCCTGGTACTCCCTGTATATAACCATGTTATTACTGGTACTCCCTGTATATAGCCATGTTATTACCTGGTACTCCCTGTATATAGCCATGTTTATTACCTGGTACTCCCTGTATATAGCCATGTTATTACCTGGTACTCCCTGTATATAGCCATGTTATTACCTGGTACTCCCTGTATATAGCCATGTTATTACCTGGTACTCCCTGTATATAGCCATGTTATTACCTGGTACTCCCTGTATATAGCCATGTTATACCTGGTATCCCCTGTATATAGCCATGTTATTACCTGGTACTCCTGTATATAGCCATGTTATTACCGGTTACTCCCTGTATATAGCCATGTTATTACCTGTACTCCCTGGATATAGCCATGTTATTACCTGGTACTCCCTGCATATAGCCATGTTATTACCTGGTACTCCCTGCATTATAGCCATGTTATTACCTGGTACTCCCTGCATATAGCCATTTATTTACCTGGTACTCCCTGCATATAGCCATGTTATTACCTGGTACTCCCTGTATATAGCCATGTTATTACCTGGTACTCCCTGTATATAGCCATGTTATTACCTGGTACTCCCTGTATATAGCCATGTATTACTGGTACTCCCTGTATATAGCCTGTTATTAACCTGGTACTCCCTGTATATAGCCATGTTATTACCTGGTACCTCCCTGCATATAGCCATGTTATTACCTGGTACTCCCTGCATATAGCCATGTTATTACCTGGTACTCCCTGTATATAGCCATGTTATTACCTGGTACTTCCCTGCATATAGCCATGTTATTACCTGGTACTCCCTGTATATAGCCATGTTATTACCTGGTACTCCCTGTATATAACCATGTTATTACCTGGTACTCCCTGCATATAACCATGTTATTACCCGGTACTCCCTGCATATAGCCATGTTATTACCCGGTACTCCCTGTATATAGCCATGTTATTACCCGGTACTCCCTGTATATAGCCATGTTATTACCCGGTACTCCCTGTATATAGCCATGTTATTACCTGGTACTCCCTGTATATAGCCATGTTATTACCTGGTACTCCCTGTATATAACCATGTTATTACCTGGTACTCCCTGTATATAACCATGTTATTACCTGGTACTCCCTGTATATAGCCATGTTATTACCTGGTACTCCCTGCATATAGCCATGTTATTACCTGCGTACTCCCTGCATAATAGCCATGTTATTACCTTGGTACTCCCTGTATATAGCCATGTTATTACCCTGGTACTCCCTGGTATATAGCCATGTTATTACCTGGTACTCCCTGCATATAAGCCATGTGATTACCATGGGATTCCCTGTATATACCCATGTTATACCTGGTACTCCCTGCATATAGCCATGTTATTACCTGGTATTCCCTGTAATAGAACCATGTATTAAAAACCCCCCCTTTTTGGTACTGCCCTGTATATAGCCATGTTATTACCTGGTACTCCCTGTATATAGCCATGTATTACCTGGTACCTCCCTGTAATATAGCCATGTTATTACCTGGTATTCCCTGTATAGAACCATGTTATACCTGGTACTCCCTGTGATATAGCCATGTTAATTACCTGGATTCCCTGCCATATAACCATGGTATTACCTGGTACTCCCTGCAATATAGCCCATGTTTATTACCTCGGTACTGCCCTGTAGATAGCCATGTATACCCTGGTACTCCCATGTATATAACCATGTTATTACCTGGTACTCCCTGTATATAGCCATGTTATTGACCTGGTACTCCCTGTATATAACCATGTTATTACCTGGTACTCCCTGTATATAGCCATGTTATTACCTTGGTACTCCCTGTATATAGCCATGTTATTACCTGGTACTCCCTGTATATAACCATGTTATTACCTGGTACTCCCTGTATATAACCATGTTATTACCTGGTTACTCCCTGTATATAGCCATGTTATTACCTGGTATTCCCTGTATATAGCCATGTTATTACCTGGTATTCCCTGTATATAGCCATGTTATATCTGGTATTCCCTGTATATAGCCATGTTATACCTGGTACTCCCTGTATATAGCCATGTTTTACCCTGGTACTCCCTGTATATAGCCATGTTATTACCTGGTACTCCCTGTATATAGCCATGTTATTACCTGGTATCGTTATTACTGTGTTACTGTGTTTACTTTGTTTCTATGATAATTTTTCTTTTTAACTGCATTGTGAAAAATCTCGTAAATAAATATTTCACTGTTAGTTGGGTCTCTCGGTAGGGCTGGTGTGGGTGTAGTTGGGTCTCTCGTAGGGCTGGTGTGGGTGTAGATGTAGTTGGGTCTCTCGTAGGGCTGGTGTAGATGTAGCTGGGTCTCTCGTAGGGCTGGTGTAGATGTAGTTGGGTCTCTCGGTAGGGCTGGTGTGGGTGTAGTTGGGTCTCTCGTAGGGCTGGTGTGGGTGTAGATGTAGTTGGGTCTCTCGTAGGGCTGGTGTGGGTGTAGTTGGGTCTCTCGTAGGGCTGGTGTGGGTGTAGATGTAGTTGGGTCTCTCGTAGGGCTGGTGTGGGTGTAGATGTAGCTGGGTCTCTCGTAGGGCTGGTGTAGATGTAGCTGGGTCTCTCGTAGGGCTGGTGTAGATGTAGCTGGGTCTCTCGTAGGGCTGGTGTGGGTGTAGATGTAGTTGGGTCTCTCGTAGGGCTGGTGTGGGTGTAGATGTAGTTGGGTCTATCGTAGGGCTGGTGTGGGTGTAGATGTAGCTGGGTCTCTCGGTAGGGCTGGTGTGGGTGTAGTTGGGTCTCTCGTAGGGCTGGTGTGGGTGTAGATGTAGTTGGGTCTCTCGTAGGGCTGGTGTGGGTGTAGATGTAGCTGGGTCTCTCGTAGGGCTGGTGTAGATGTAGCTGGGTCTCTCGTAGGGCTGGTGTAGATGTAGCTGGGTCTCTCGTAGGCTGGTGTAGATGTAGCTGGGTCTCTCGTAGGGCTGGTGTAGATGTAGCTGGGTCTCTCGTAGGGCTGGTGTGGGTGTAGCTGGGTCTCTCGTAGGGCTGGTGTGGGTGTAGATGTAGCTGGGTCTCTCGTAGGGCTGGTGTGGGTGTAGCTGGGTCTCTCGTAGGGCTGGTGTGGGTGTAGATGTAGCTGGGTCTCTCGTAGGGCTGGTGTGGGTGTAGATGTAGCTGGGTCTCTCGTAGGGCTGGTGTGGGTGTAGTTGGATCTCTCGTAGGGCTGGTGTGGGTGTAGATGTAGCTGGGTCTCTCGTAGGGCTGGTGTGGGTGTAGTTGGGTCTCTCGTAGGGCTGGTGTGGGTGTAGTTGGGTCTCTCGTAGGGCTGGTGTGTGTGTAGATGTAGTTGGGTCTCTCGTAGGGCTGGTGTAGATGTAGTTGGGTCTCTCGTAGGGCTGGTGTGGGTGTAGATGTAGTTGGGTCTCTCGTAGGGCTGGTGTGGGTGTAGATGTAGCTGGGTCTCTCGTAGGGCTGGTGTGGGTGTAGATGTAGTTGGGTCTCTCGTAGGGCTGGTGTGGGTGTAGATGTAGTTGGGTCTCTCGTAGGGCTGGTGTGGGTGTAGATGTAGCTGGGTCTCTCGTAGGGCTGGTGTGGGTGTAGTTGGGTCTCTCGTAGGGCTGGTGTGGGTGTAGATGTAGTTGGGTCTCTCGTAGGGCTGGTGTGGGTGTAGAGTGGGTCTCTCGTAGGGCTGGTGTGGGTGTAGATGTAGTTGGGTCTCTCGGTAGGGCTGGTGTGGGTGTAGATGTTGTTGGGTCTCTCGTAGGGCTGGTGTAGATGTAGTTGGGTCTCATCGTAGGGCTGGTGTAGATGTTGTTGGGTCTCTCGTAGGGCTGGTGTAGATGTAGTTGGGTCTCTCGTAGGGCTGGTGTAGATGTAGTTGGGTCTCTCGTAGGGCTGGTGTGGGTGTAGATGTTGTTGGGTCTCTCGTAGGGCTGGTGTAGATGTAGTTGGGTCTCTCGTAGGGCTGGTGTAGATGTAGTTGGGTCTCTCGTAGGGCTGGTGTAGATGTAGTTGGGTCTCTCGTAGGGCTGGTGTGGGTGTAGATGTAGTTGGGGTCTCTCATAGGGCTGGTGTGGGTGTAGATGTAGCTGGGTCTCTCGTAGGCTGGTGTAGATGTTGTTGGGTCTCTCGTAGGGCTGGTGTAGATGTAGTTGGGTCTCTCGTAGGTCTGGTGTGGGTGTAGATGTAGTTGGGTCTTTCGTAGGGCTGGTGTGGATGTAGATGTAGTTGGGTCTCTCGTAGGGGCTGGTGTGGGTGTAGATGTAGTTGGGTCTCCCGTAGGGCTGGTGTAGATGTAGCTGGGTCTCTCGTAGGGCTGGTGTAGATTGTAGCTGGGTCTCTCGTAGGGCTGGTGTGGGTGTAGATGTAGTTGGGGTCTCTCGTAGGGCTGGTGTGGGTGTAGATGTAGTTGGGTCTCTCGTAGGGCTGGTGTGCGTGTAGATGTAGGTGACAAATGAAATGTGATTTGATTGTAGATGAGGTGTTTATATCAAGTAGTCAAGAGGACATAGAGGTGATTGCATTTGGGTCTCTTGGTAGGGGCTGGTGTGGGTGTAGATGTAGTTGGGTCTCTCGGTAGGGCTGGTGTGTAGTTGGGTCTCTCGTAGGGCTGGTGTGGGTGTAGATGTAGCTGGGTCTCTCGTAGGGCTGGTGTGGGTGTAGATGTAGTTGGGTCTCTCGTAGGGCTGGTGTGGGTGTAGATGTAGTTGGGGTCCTCTCGTGGGGCTGGTGTAGATGTAGTTGGGTCTCTCGTAGGGCTGGTGTGGGTGTAGATGTTGTTGGGGTCTCGGTAGGGGCTGGTGTGGGTGTAGATGTAGTTGGGTCTCTCGTGGGGCTGGTGTAGATGTAGCTGGGTCTCTCGTAGGGCTGGTGTAGATGTAGTTGGGTCTCTCGTAGGGCTGGTGTGGGTGTAGATGTTGTTGGGTCTCGGTAGGGGCTGGGTGTGGGTGTAGATGTAGCTGGGTCTCTCGTAGGGCTGGTGTGGGTGTAGATGTAGTTGGGTCTCTCGTAGGGCTGGTGTGGGTGTAGATGTAGTTGGGTCTCTCGTGGGGCTGGTGTAGATGTAGCTGGGTCTCTCGTAGGGCTGGTGTGGGTGTAGATGTAGTTGGGGTCTCTCGTAGGGCTGGTGTGGGTGTAGATGTAGCTGGGTCTCTCGGTAGGGGCTGGTGTGGGTGTAGATGTAGTTGGGTCTATCGTAGGGCTGGTGTGGGTGTAGATGTTGTTGGGTCTCTCGGTAGGGCTGGTGTGGGTGTAGATGTAGCTGGGTCTCTCGTAGGGCTGGTGGGGGTGTAGATGTAGTTGGGTCTCTCGTAGGGCTGGTGTGCGTGTAGATGTAGTTGGGTCTCTCGTAGGGCTGGTGTAGATGTAGTTGGGTCTCTCGTAGGGCTGGTGTAGGATGTTGTTGGGTCTCTCGTAGGGCTGGTGTAGATGTAGTTGGGTCTCTCGTAGGGCTGGTGTAGATGTAGTTGGGTCTCTCGTAGGGCTGGTGTAGATGTAGTTGGGTCTCTCGTAGGGCTGGTGTGGGTGTAGATGTAGTTGGGGTCTCTCGTAGGGCTGGGTGTGCGTGTAGATGTAGGTGACAAATGAAATGTGATTTGATTGTAGATGAGTGTTTATATCAAGTAGTCAAGAGGACATAGAGGTGATTGTATTTGGGGTCTCTTGGTAGGGGCTGGTGTGGGTGTAGATGTAGTTGGGTCTCTCGGTAGGGCTGGTGTGTAGTTGGGTCTCTCGTAGGGCTGGTGTGGGTGTAGATGTAGCTGGGTCTCTCGTAGGGCTGGTGTGGGTGTAGATGTAGTTGGGTCTCTCGGTAGGGCTTGTGTGGGTTGTAGATGTAGTTGGGTCTCTCGTGGGGCTGGTTGTAGATGTAGTTGGGTCTCTCGTAGGGCTGGTGGGGGTGTAGATGTTGTTGGGTCTCGGTAGGGCTGTGTGTGGTGTAGATGTAGTTGGGTCCTCTCGTGGGGCTGGTGTAGATGTAGCTGGGTCTCTCGTAGGGCTGGTGTAGATGTAGTTGGTCTCTCGTAGGGCTGGTGTGGGTGTAGATGTTGTTGGGTCTCGGTAGGGCTGGGTGTGGTGTAGATGTAGCTGGGTCTCTCGTAGGGCTGGTGTGGGTGTAGATGTAGTTGGGTCTCTCGTAGGGCTTGGTGTGGGTGTAGATGTAGTTGGTCTCTCGTGGGGGGCTGGGTGTAGATGTAGCTGGTCTCTCGTAGGGGCTGGTGTGGGTGTAGATGTAGTTGGGTCTCTCGTAGGGCTGGTGTGGGTGTAGATGTAGCTGGGTCTCTCGGTAGGGCTGGTGTGGGTGTAGATGTAGTTGGGTCTATCGTAGGGCTGGTGTGGGTGTAGATGTTGTTGGGGTCTCTCGGTAGGGCTGGTGTGGGTGTAGATGTAGCTGGGTCTCTCGTAGGGCTGGTGGGGGTGTAGATGTAGTTGGGTCTCTCGTAGGGCTGGTGTGCGTGTAGATGTAGTTGGGTCTCTCGTAGGGCTGGTGTAGATGTAGTTGGGTCTCTCGTAGGGCTGGTGTAGATGTTGTTGGGTCTCTCGTAGGGCTGGTGTAGATGTAGTTGGGTCTCTCGTAGGGCTGGTGTAGATGTAGTTGGGTCTCTCGTAGGGCTGGTGTAGATGTAGTTGGGTCTCTCGTAGGGCTGGTGTGGGTGTAGATGTAGTTGGGTCTCTCGTAGGTCTGGTGTGGGTGTAGATGTAGTTGGGTCTCTCGTAGGCTGGTGTGGGTGTAGATGTAGTTGGGTCTCTCGTAGGGCTGGTGTGGGTGTAGATGTAGCTGGGTCTCTCGTAGGGCTGGTGTAGATGTTGTTGGGTCTCTCGTAGGGCTGGTGTAGATGTAGTTGGGTCTCTCGTAGGGCTGGTGTGGGTGTAGATGTAGTTGGGTCTCTCGTAGGGCTGGTGTGGGTGTAGATGTAGTTGGGTCTCTCGTAGGGCTGGTGTGGGTGTAGATGTAGTTGGGTCTCCCGTAGGGCTGGTGTGGGTGTAGATGTAGCTGGGTCTCTCGTAGGGCTGGTGTAGATGTAGCTGGGTCTCTCGTAGGGCTGGTGTGGGTGTAGATGTAGTTGGGTCTCTCGTAGGGCTGGTGTGGGTGTAGATGTAGTTGGGTCTCTCGTAGGGCTGGTGTGCGTGTAGATGTAGGTGACAAATGAAATGTGATTTGATTGTAGATGAGGTGTTTATATCAAGTAGTCAAGAGAACATAGAGGTGATTGTATTTGGGTCTCTTGGTAGGGCTGGTGTGGGTGTAGATGTAGTTGGGTCTCTCGTGGGGCTGGTGTAGATGTAGCTGGGTCTCTCGTAGGGCTGGTGTGGGTGTAGATGTAGTTGGGTCTCTCGTAGGGCTGGTGTGGGTGTAGATGTAGCTGGGTCTCTCGGTAGGGCTGGTGTGGGTGTAGATGTAGTTGGGTCTATCGTAGGGCTGGGTGTGCGTGTAGATGTAGTTGGGTCTCTCGTAGGGCTGGTGTAGATGTAGTTGGGTCTCTCGTAGGGCTGGTGTACGTGTAGATGTAGTTAAGTCTCTCGTAGGGCTGGTGTAGATGTAGTTGGGTCTCTCGTAGGGCTGGTGTGGGTGTAGATGTTGTTGGGTCTCTCGTAGGGCTGGTGTAGATGTAGTTGGGTCTCTCGTAGGGCTGGTGTGGGTGTAGATGTAGCTGGGTCTCTCGTAGGGCTGGTGTGGGTGTAGATGTAGTTGGGTCTCTCGGTAGGGCTGGTGTGGGTGTAGATGTAGTTGGGTCTCTCGTGGGGCTGGTGTAGATGTAGCTGGGTCTCTTGTAGGGCTGGTGTGGGTGTAGATGTAGTTGGGTCTCTCTTGGCTGGTGTGGGTGTAGATGTAGCTGGGTCCTCTTGGTAGGGCTGGTGTGGGTGTAGATGTAGTTGGGTCTCTCGTAGGGCTGGTGTGGGTGTAGATGTTGTTGGGTCTCTCGGTAGGGCTGCTGTGCGTGTAGATGTAGTTGGGTCTCTCGTAGGGCTGGTGTGCGTGTAGATGTAGTTGGGTCTCTCGTAGGGCTGGTGTGCGTGTAGATGTAGTTGGGTCTCTCGTAGGGCTGGTGTAGATGTAGTTGGGTCTCTCGTAGGGCTGGTGTAGATGTAGTTGGGTCTCTCGTAGGGCTGGTGTAGATGTAGTTGGGTCTCTCGTAGGGCTGGTGTAGATGTAGTTGGGTCTCTCGTAGGGCTGGTGTGCGTGTAGATGTTGTTAAGTCTCTCATAGGGCTGGTGTAGATAGAGTTGGGTCTCTCGTAGGGCTGGTGTGGGTGTAGATGTAGCTGGGTCTCTCGTAGGGCTGGTGTGGGTGTAGATGTAGTTGGGTCTCTCGTAGGGCTGGTGTAGATGTAGCTGGGTCTCTCGTAGGGCTGGTGTGGGGTGTAGATGTAGCTGGGTCTCTCGTAGGGCTGGTGTGGGTGTAGCTGGGTCTCTCGTAGGGCTGGTGTGGGTGTAGATGTAGCTGGGTCTCTCGTAGGGCTGGTGTGGGTGTAGATGTAGTTGGGTCTCTCGTAGGGCTGGTGTGGGTGTAGATGTAGCTGGGTCTCTCGTAGGGCTGGTGTGGGTGTAGATGTAGCTGGGTCTCTCGTAGGGCTGGTGTGGGTGTAGATGTAGTTGGGGTCTCTCGTAGGGCTGGTGTAGATGTAGCTGGGTCTCTCGTAGGGCTGGTGTGGGTGTAGCTGGGTCTCTCGTAGGGCTGGTGTGGGTGTAGATGTAGCTGGGTCTCTCGTAGGGCTGGTGTGGGTGTAGATGTAGTTGGGTCTCTCGTAGGGCTGGTGTGGGTGTAGATGTAGCTGGGTCTCTCGTAGGGCTGGTGTGGGTGTAGATGTAGCTGGGTCTCTCGTAGGGCTGGTGTGGGTGTAGATGTAGTTGGGTCTCTCGGTAGGGCTGGTGTGGGTGTAGATGTAGTTGGGTCTCTCGTGGGGCTGGTGTAGATGTTGTTGGGTCTCTCGGTAGGGCTGGTGTGGGTGTAGATGTAGCTGGGTCTCTCGTAGGGCTGGTGTGCGTGTAGATGTAGTTGGGTCTCTCGTAGGGCTGGTGTGCGTGTAGATGTAGTTGGGTCTCTCGTAGGGCTGGTGTAGATGTAGTTGGGTCTCTCGTAGGGCTGGTGTGCGTGTAGGTGTAGTTGGGTCTCTCGTAGGGCTGGTGTGGGTGTAGATGTAGCTGGGTCTCTCGTAGGGCTGGTGTGCATGTAGATGTAGTTAAGTCTCTCGTAGGGCTGGTGTAGATAGAGTTGGGTCTCTCGTAGGGCTGGTGTGGGTGTAGATGTAGCTGGGTCTCTCTTGGCTGGTGTGGGTGTAGATGTAGTTGGGTCTCTCGTAGGGCTGGTGTGGGTGTAGATGTTGTTGGGTCTCTCGGTAGGGCTGCTGTGCGTGTAGATGTAGTTGGGTCTCTCGTAGGGCTGGTGTGCGTGTAGATGTAGTTGGGTCTCTCGTAGGGCTGGTGTGCGTGTAGATGTAGTTGGGTCTCTCGTAGGGCTGGTGTAGATGTAGTTGGGTCTCTCGTAGGGCTGGTGTAGATGTAGTTGGGTCTCTCGTAGGGCTGGTGTAGATGTAGTTGGGTCTCTCGTAGGGCTGGTGTAGATGTAGTTGGGTCTCTCGTAGGGCTGGTGTGCGTGTAGATGTTGTTAAGTCTCTCATAGGGCTGGTGTAGATAGAGTTGGGTCTCTCGTAGGGCTGGTGTGGGTGTAGATGTAGCTGGGTCTCTCGTAGGGCTGGTGTGGGTGTAGATGTAGTTGGGTCTCTCGTAGGGCTGGTGTAGATGTAGCTGGGTCTCTCGTAGGGCTGGTGTGGGTGTAGATGTAGCTGGGTCTCTCGTAGGGCTGGTGTGGGTGTAGCTGGGTCTCTCGTAGGGCTGGTGTGGGTGTAGATGTAGCTGGGTCTCTCGTAGGGCTGGTGTGGGTGTAGATGTAGTTGGGTCTCTCGTAGGGCTGGTGTGGGTGTAGATGTAGCTGGGTCTCTCGTAGGGCTGGTGTGGGTGTAGATGTAGCTGGGTCTCTCGTAGGGCTGGTGTGGGTGTAGATGTAGTTGGGTCTCTCGTAGGGCTGGTGTAGATGTAGCTGGGTCTCTCGTAGGGCTGGTGTGGGTGTAGATGTAGCTGGGTCTCTCGTAGGGCTGGTGTGGGTGTAGCTGGGTCTCTCGTAGGGCTGGTGTGGGTGTAGATGTAGCTGGGTCTCTCGTAGGGCTGGTGTGGGTGTAGATGTAGTTGGGTCTCTCGTAGGGCTGGTGTGGGTGTAGATGTAGCTGGGGTCTCTCGTAGGGCTGGTGGTGGGTGTAGATGTAGCTGGGTCTCTCGTAGGGCTGGTGTGGGTGTAGATGTAGTTGGGTCTCTCGGTAGGGCTGGTGTGGGTGTAGATGTAGTTGGGTCTCTCGTGGGGCTGGTGTAGATGTTGTTGGGTCTCTCGGTAGGGCTGGTGTGGGTGTAGATGTAGCTGGGTCTCTCGTAGGGCTGGTGTGCGTGTAGATGTAGTTGGGTCTCTCGTAGGGCTGGTGTAGATGTAGTTGGGTCTCTCGTAGGGCTGGTGTGGGTGTAGATGTAGCTGGGTCTCTCGTAGGGCTGGTGTGGGTGTAGATGTAGTTGGGTCTCTCGGTAGGGCTGGTGTGGGTGTAGATGTAGTTGGGGTCTCTCGTGGGGCTGGTGTAGATGTAGCTGGGGTCTCTCGTAGGGCTGGTGTAGATGTAGTTGGGTCTCTCGTAGGGCTGGTGTGGGTGTAGATGTTGTTGGGTCTCGGTAGGGCTGGTGTGGGTGTAGATGTAGCTGGGTCTCTCGTAGGGCTGGTGTGGGTGTAGATGTAGTTGGGTCTCTCGTAGGGCTGGTGTGGGTGTAGATGTAGTTGGGTCTCTCGTGGGGCTGGTGTAGATGTAGCTGGGTCTCTCGTAGGGCTGGTGTGGGTGTAGATGTAGTTGGGTCTCTCGTAGGGCTGGTGTGGGTGTAGATGTAGCTGGGTCTCTCGGTAGGGCTGGTGTGGGTGTAGATGTAGTTGGGTCTATCGTAGGGCTGGTGTGGGGTGTAGATGTTGTTGGGTCTCTCGGTAGGGCTGGTGTGGGTGTAGATGTAGCTGGGTCTCTCGTAGGGCTGGTGGGGGTGTAGATGTAGTTGGGTCTCTCGTAGGGCTGGTGTGCGTGTAGATGTAGTTGGGTCTCTCGTAGGGCTGGTGTAGATGTAGTTGGGTCTCTCGTAGGGCTGGTGTAGATGTTGTTGGGTCTCTCGTAGGGCTGGTGTAGATGTAGTTGGGTCTCTCGTAGGGCTGGTGTAGATGTAGTTGGGTCTCTCGTAGGGCTGGTGTAGATGTAGTTGGGGTCTCTCGTAGGGCTGGTGTGGGTGTAGATGTAGTTGGGGTCTCTCGTAGGTCTGGTGTGGGTGTAGATGTAGTTGGGTCTCTCGTAGGGCTGGTGTGGGTGTAGATGTAGTTGGGTCTCTCGTAGGGCTGGTGTGGGTGTAGATGTAGCTGGGTCTCTCGTAGGGCTGGTGTAGATGTTGTTGGGTCTCTCGTAGGGCTGGTGTAGATGTAGTTGGGTCTCTCGTAGGGCTGGTGTGGGTGTAGATGTAGTTGGGTCTCTCGTAGGGCTGGTGTGGGTGTAGATGTAGTTGGGTCTCTCGTAGGGCTGGTGTGGGTGTAGATGTAGTTGGGTCTCCCGTAGGGCTGGTGTGGGTGTAGATGTAGCTGGGTCTCTCGTAGGGCTGGTGTAGATGTAGCTGGGTCTCTCGTAGGGCTGGTGTGGGTGTAGATGTAGTTGGGTCTCTCGTAGGGCTGGTGTGGGTGTAGATGTAGTTGGGTCTCTCGTAGGGCTGGTGTGCGTGTAGATGTAGGTGACAAATGAAATGTGATTTGATTGTAGATGAGGTGTTTATATCAAGTAGTCAAGAGAACATAGAGGTGATTGTATTTGGGTCTCTTGGTAGGGCTGGTGTGGGTGTAGATGTAGTTGGGTCTCTCGTGGGGCTGGTGTAGATGTAGCTGGGTCTCTCGTAGGGCTGGTGTGGGTGTAGATGTAGTTGGGTCTCTCGTAGGGCTGGTGTGGGTGTAGATGTAGCTGGGTCCTCTCGGTAGGGCTGGTGTGGGTGTAGATGTAGTTGGGTCTATCGTAGGGCTGGTGTGCGTGTAGATGTAGTTGGGTCTCTCGTAGGGCTGGTGTAGATGTAGTTGGGTCTCTCGTAGGGCTGGTGTACGTGTAGATGTAGTTAAGTCTCTCGTAGGGCTGGTGTAGATGTAGTTGGGTCTCTCGTAGGGCTGGTGTGGGTGTAGATGTTGTTGGGTCTCTCGTAGGGCTGGTGTAGATGTAGTTGGGTCTCTCGTAGGGCTGGTGTGGGTGTAGATGTAGCTGGGTCTCTCGTAGGGCTGGTGTGGGTGTAGATGTAGTTGGGTCTCTCGGTAGGGCTGGTGTGGGTGTAGATGTAGTTGGGTCTCTCGTGGGGCTGGTGTAGATGTAGCTGGGTCTCTTGTAGGGCTGGTGTGGGTGTAGATGTAGTTGGGTCTCTCTTGGCTGGTGTGGGTGTAGATGTAGCTGGGTCTCTTGGTAGGGCTGGTGTGGGTGTAGATGTAGTTGGGTCTCTAGTAGGGCTGGTGTGGGTGTAGATGTTGTTGGGTCTCTCGGTAGGGCTGCTGTGCGTGTAGATGTAGTTGGGTCTCTCGTAGGGCTGGTGTGCGTGTAGATGTAGTTGGGTCTCTCGTAGGGCTGGTGTGCGTGTAGATGTAGTTGGGTCTCTCGTAGGGCTGGTGTAGATGTAGTTGGGTCTCTCGTAGGGCTGGTGTAGATGTAGTTGGGTCTCTCGTAGGGCTGGTGTAGATGTAGTTGGGTCTCTCGTAGGGCTGGTGTAGATGTAGTTGGGTCTCTCGTAGGGCTGGTGTAGATGTAGTTGGGTCTCTCGTAGGGCTGGTGTGCGTGTAGGATGTTGTAATGTTAAGTCTCTCATAGGGCTGGTGTAGATAGAGTTGGGTCTCTCGTAGGGCTGGTGTGGGGTGTAGATGTAGTTGGGTCTCTCGTAGGGCTGGTGTGGGTGTAGATGTAGCTGGGTCTCTCGTAGGGCTGGTGTGGGTGTAGATGTAGTTGGGTCTCTCGTAGGGCTGGTGTAGATGTAGCTGGGTCTCTCGTAGGGCTGGTGTGGGTGTAGATGTAGCTGGGTCTCTCGTAGGGCTGGTGTGGGTGTAGCTGGGTCTCTCGTAGGGCTGGTGTGGGTGTAGATGTAGCTGGGTCTCTCGTAGGGCTGGTGTGGGTGTAGATGTAGTTGGGTCTCTCGTAGGGCTGGTGTGGGTGTAGATGTAGCTGGGTCTCTCGTAGGGCTGGTGTGGGTGTAGATGTAGCTGGGTCTCTCGTAGGGCTGGTGTGGGTGTAGATGTAGTTGGGTCTCTCGTAGGGCTGGTGTAGATGTAGCTGGGTCTCTCGTAGGGCTGGTGTGGGTGTAGATGTAGCTGGGTCTCTCGTAGGGCTGGTGTGGGTGTAGCTGGGTCTCTCGTAGGGCTGGTGTGGGTGTAGATGTAGCTGGGTCTCTCGTAGGGCTGGTGTGGGTGTAGATGTAGTTGGGTCTCTCGTAGGGCTGGTGTGGGTGTAGATGTAGCTGGGTCTCTCGTAGGGCTGGTGTGGGTGTAGATGTAGCTGGGTCTCTCGTAGGGCTGGTGTGGGTGTAGATGTAGCTGGGTCTCTCGTAGGGCTGGTGTGGGTGTAGATGTAGTTGGGTCTCTCGTAGGGCTGGTGTAGATGTAGCTGGGTCTCTCGTAGGGCTGGTGTGGGTGTAGATGTAGCTGGGTCTCTCGTAGGGCTGGTGTGGGTGTAGATGTAGCTGGGTCTCTCGTAGGGCTGGTGTGGGTGTAGATGTAGTTGGGTCTCTCGTAGGGCTGGTGTAGATGTAGCTGGGTCTCTCGTAGGGCTGGTGTGGGTGTAGATGTAGCTGGGTCTCTCGTAGGGCTGGTGTGGGTGTAGCTGGGTCTCTCGTAGGGCTGGTGTGGGTGTAGATGTAGCTGGGTCTCTCGTAGGGCTGGTGTGGGTGTAGATGTAGTTGGGTCTCTCGTAGGGCTGGTGTGGGTGTAGATGTAGCTGGGTCTCTCGTAGGGCTGGTGTGGGTGTAGATGTAGCTGGGTCTCTCGTAGGGCTGGTGTGGGTGTAGATGTAGTTGGGTCTCTCGGTAGGGCTGGTGTGGGTGTAGATGTAGTTGGGTCTCTCGTGGGGCTGGTGTAGATGTTGTTGGGTCTCTCGGTAGGGCTGGTGTGGGTGTAGATGTAGCTGGGTCTCTCGTAGGGCTGGTGTGCGTGTAGATGTAGTTGGGTCTCTCGTAGGGCTGGTGTAGATGTAGTTGGGTCTCTCGTAGGGCTGGTGTAGATGTAGTTGGGTCTCTCGTAGGGCTGGTGTGCGTGTAGATGTAGTTGGGTCTCACGTAGGGCTGGTGTGGGTGTAGATGTAGCTGGGTCTCTCGTAGGGCTGGTGTGCATGTAGATGTAGTTAAGTCTCTCGTAGGGCTGGTGTAGATAGAGTTGGGTCTCTCGTAGGGCTGGTGTGGGTGTAGATGTAGCTGGGTCTCTCTTGGCTGGTGTGGGTGTAGATGTAGCTGGGTCTCTCGGTAGGGCTGGTGTGGGTGTAGATGTAGTTGGGTCTCTCGTAGGGCTGGTGTGGGTGTAGATGTTGGGTCTCTCGGTAGGGCTGGTGTGGGTGTAGATGTAGCTGGGTCTCTCGTAGGGCTGGTGTGGGTGTAGATGTAGTTGGGTCTCTCGTAGAGCTGGTGTGCGTGTAGATGTAGTTGGGTCTCTCGTAGGGCTGGTGTAGATGTAGTTGGGTCTCTCGTAGGGCTGGTGTGCGTGTAGATGTAGTTGGGTCTCTCGTAGGGCTGGTGTGCGTGTAGATGTAGTTGGGTCTCTCGTAGGGCTGGTGTAGATGTAGTTGGGTCTCTCGTAGGGCTGGTGTGGGTGTAGATGTTGTTGGGTCTCTCGTAGGGCTGGTGTGGGTGTAGATGTAGCTGGGTCTCTCGTAGGGCTGGTGTGCATGTAGATGTAGTTAAGTCTCTCGTAGGGCTGGTGTAGATGTAGCTGGGTCTCTCTTGGCTGGTGTGGGTGTAGATGTAGCTGGGTCTCTCGGTAGGGCTGGTGTGGGTGTAGATGTAGCTGGGTCTCTCGTAGGGCTGGTGTGGGTGTAGATGTAGTTGGGTCTCTCGTAGGGCTGGTGTGGGTGTAGATGTTGGGTCTCTCGGTAGGGCTGGTGTGGGTGTAGATGTAGCTGGGTCTCTCGGTAGGGGCTGGTGTGGGTGTAGATGTAGCTGGGTCTCTCGTAGGGCTGGTGTGGGTGTAGATGTAGTTGGGTCTCTCGTAGGGCTGGTGTGGGTGTAGATGTTGGGTCTCTCGGTAGGGCTGGTGTGGGTGTAGATGTAGCTGGGTCTCTCGTAGGGCTGGTGTGGGTGTAGATGTAGTTGGGTCTCTCGTAGAGCTGGTGTGCGTGTAGATGTAGTTTGGTCTCTCGTAGGGCTGGTGTAGATGTAGTTGGGTCTCTCGTAGGGCTGGTGTGCGTGTAGATGTAGTTGGGTCTCTCGTAGGGCTGGTGTAGATGTAGTTGGGTCTCTCGTAGGGCTGGTGTGGGTGTAGATGTTGTTGGGTCTCTCGTAGGGCTGGTGTAGATGTAGTTGGGTCTCTCGTAGGGCTGGTGTGGGTGTAGATGTAGCTGGGTCTCTCCTAGGGCTGGTGTGGGTGTAGATGTAGTTGGGTCTCTCGTGGGGCTGGTGTAGATGTAGCTGGGTCTCTCGTAGGGCTGGTGTGGGTGTAGATGTAGTTGGGTCTCTCTTGGCTGGTGTGGGTGTAGATGTAGCTGGGTCTCTCGGTAGGGCTGGTGTGGGTGTAGATGTAGCTGGGTCTCTCGTAGGGCTGGTGTGGGTGTAGATGTAGTTGGGTCTCTCGTAGGGCTGGTCTGGGTGTAGATGTTGTTGGGTCTCTCGGTAGGGCTGGTGTGGGTGTAGATGTAGCTGGGTCTCTCGTAGGGCTGGTGTGCGTGTAGATGTAGTTGGGTCTCTCGTAGGGCTGGTGTGCGTGTAGATGTAGTTGGGTCTCTCGTAGGGCTGGTGTAGATGTAGTTGGGTCTCTCGTAGGGCTGGTGTAGATGTAGTTGGGTTTCTCGTAGGGCTGGTGTGCGTGTAGATGTAGTTGGGTCTCTCGTAGGGCTGGTGTAGATGTAGTTGGGTCTCTCGTAGGGCTGGTGTAGATGTAGTTGGGTTTCTCGTAGGGCTGGTGTGCGTGTAGATGTAGTTGGGTCTCTCGTAGGGCTGGTGTAGATAGACTTGGGTCTCTCGTAGGGCTGGTGTGGGTGTAGATGTAGTTGGGTCTCTCGTAGGGCTGGTGTGGGGTGTAGATGTAGCTGGGTCTCTCGTAGGGCTGGTGTGGGTGTAGATGTAGCTGGGTCTCTCGTAGGGCTGGTGTGCGTGTAGATGTAGTTGGGTCTCTCGTAGGGCTGGTGTGCGTGTAGATGTTGTTGGGTCTCTCGTAGGGCTGGTGTGGGTGTAGATGTAGCTGGGTCTCTCGTAGGGCTGGTGTGCATGTAGATGTAGTTAAGTCTCTCGTAGGGCTGGTGTAGATGTAGCTGGGTCTCTCTTGGCTGGTGTGGGTGTAGATGTAGCTGGGTCTCTCGGTAGGGGCTGGTGTGGGTGTAGATGTAGCTGGGTCTCTCGTAGGGCTGGTGTGGGTGTAGATGTAGTTGGGTCTCTCGTAGGGCTGGTGTGGGTGTAGATGTTGGGTCTCTCGGTAGGGCTGGTGTGGGTGTAGATGTAGCTGGGTCTCTCGGTAGGGCTGGTGTGGGTGTAGATGTAGCTGGGTCTCTCGTAGGGCTGGTGTGGGTGTAGATGTAGTTGGGTCTCTATTAGGGCTGGTGTGGGTGTAGATGTTGGGTCTTTCGGTAGGGCTGGTGTGGGTGTAGATGTAGCTGGGTCTCTCGTAGGGCTGGTGTGGGTGTAGATGTAGTTGGGTCTCTCGTAGGGCTGGTGTGGGTGTAGATGTTGGGTCTCTCGGTAGGGCTGGTGTGGGTGTAGATGTAGCTGGGTCTCTCGTAGGGCTGGTGTGGGTGTAGATGTAGTTGGGTCTCTCGTAGAGCTGGTGTGCGTGTAGATGTAGTTTGGTCTCTCGTAGGGCTGGTGTAGATGTAGTTGGGTCTCTCGTAGGGCTGGTGTGCGTGTAGATGTAGTTGGGTCTCTCGTAGGGCTGGTGTAGATGTAGTTGGGTCTCTCGTAGGGCTGGTGTGGGTGTAGATGTTGTTGGGTCTCTCGTAGGGCTGGTGTAGATGTAGTTGGGTCTCTCGTAGGGCTGGTGTGGGTGTAGATGTAGCTGGGTCTCTCGTAGGGCTGGTGTGGGTGTAGATGTAGTTGGGTCTCTCGTGGGGCTGGTGTAGATGTAGCTGGGTCTCTCGTAGGGCTGGTGTGGGTGTAGATGTAGTTGGGTCTCTCTTGGCTGGTGTGGGTGTAGATGTAGTTGGGTCTCTCGGTAGGGCTGGTGTGGGTGTAGATGTAGCTGGGTCTCTCGTAGGGCTGGTGTGGGTGTAGATGTAGTTGGGTCTCTCGTAGGGCTGGTCTGGGTGTAGATGTTGTTGGGTCTCTCGGTAGGGCTGGTGTGGGTGTAGATGTAGCTGGGTTTCTCGTAGGGCTGGTGTGCGTGTAGATGTAGTTGGGTCTCTCGTAGGGCTGGTGTGCGTGTAGATGTAGTTGGGTCTCTCGTAGGGCTGGTGTAGATGTAGTTGGGTCTCTCGTAGGGCTGGTGTAGATGTAGTTGGGTTTCTCGTAGGGCTGGTGTGCGTGTAGATGTAGTTGGGTCTCTCGTAGGGCTGGTGTAGATGTAGTTGGGTCTCTCGTAGGGCTGGTGTAGATGTAGTTGGGTTTCTCGTAGGGCTGGTGTGCGTGTAGATGTAGTTGGGTCTCTCGTAGGGCTGGTGTAGATAGACTTGGGTCTCTCGTAGGGCTGGTGTGGGTGTAGATGTAGTTGGGTCTCTCGTAGGGCTGTTGTGGGTGTAGATGTAGCTGGGTCTCTCGTAGGGCTGGTGTGGGTGTAGATGTAGCTGGGTCTCTCGTAGGGCTGGTGTAGATGTAGCTGGGTCTCTCGTAGGGCTGGTGTGGGTGTAGATGTAGCTGGGTCTCTCGTAGGGCTGGTGTGGGTGTAGATGTAGCTGGGTCTCTCGTAGGGCTGGTGTGAGTGTAGATGTAGCTGGGTCTCTCGTAGGAATGGTGTGGGTGTAGATGTAGCTGGGTCTCGTAGGGCTGGTGTGGGTGTAGATGTAGCTGGGTCTCTCGTAGGGCTGGTGTGGGTGTAGATGTAGCTGGGTCTCTCGTAGGGCTGGTGTAGATGTAGCTGGGTCTCTCGTAGGGCTGGTGTGGGTGTAGATGTAGCTGGGTCTCTCGTAGGGCTGGTGTAGATGTAGCTGGGTCTCTCGTAGGGCTGGTGTGGGTGTAGATGTAGCTGGGTCTCTCGTAGGGCTGGTGTCGGTGTAGCTGGGTCTCTCGTAGGGCTGGTGTGGGTGTAGATGTAGTTGGGTCTCTCGTAGGGCTGGTGTGGGTGTAGATGTATCTGGGTCTCTCGTAGGGCTGGTTTAGATGTATCTGGGTCTCTCGTAGGGCTGGTGTGGGTGTATCTGGGTCTCTCGTATTGCTGGTGTGGGTGTAGATGTAACTGGGTCTCTCGTAGGGCTGGTGTGGGTGTAGATGTAGTTGCTTGACAACGCTCCCCTCACATGGTCAAAAGTAGAATAACAACCAACAATCACTGCCATGGACATACATACGCCAAGTCCATTTTACATGAGCAAATGAACGACTCTGGGATATGAGGTAACAACAAGGCCTGGCCTTTGTTAAAAGAGTTTTAAATTATTAGAATACAACAACAAAAAACTATTGTGTTGAATTGTCTTTGGGAAATAGAGACCTGGTTTAAAAAGATAGTGGTAATATTTCAGAAATGTGTAGGCAGCATAACTTACCCTGTCTCACAGCTTAACTTACCCTGTTTTACAGCTTAACTTACCCTGTCTCACAGCTCAATTTACCCTGTCTCACAGCTCAACTTACCCTGTCTCACAGCTCAACTTACCCTGTCTCACAGCTCACCTTACCCTGTCTCACAGCTCAACTTACCCTGTCTCACAGCTCAACTTACCCTGTCTCACAGCTTAATTTACCCTGTCTCACAGCTCAACTTACCCTGTCTCACAGCTCAACTTACCCTGTCTCACAGCTCAACTTACCCTGTCTCACAGCTTAATTTACCCTGTCTCACAGCTCAACTTACCCTGTCTCACAGCTCAACTTACCCTGTCTCACAGTTCAACTTACCCTGTTTCACAGCTCAACTTACCCTGTTTCACAGCTTAACTTACCATGTCTCACAGCTTAATTTACCCTGTTTCACAGCTTAATTTACCCTGTCTCACAGCTTAATTTACCCTGTCTCACAGCTTAATTTACCCTGTCTCACAGCTCAACTTACCCTGTCTCACAGCTCAACTTACCCTGTCTCACAGCTCAACTTACCCTGTCTCACAGCTCAACTTACCCTGTCTCACAGCTCAACTTACCCTGTCTCACAGCTCAACTTACCCTGTCTCACAGCTCAACTTACCCTGTCTCACAGCTCAACTTACCCTGTCTCACAGCTCAACTTACCCTGTCTCACAGTTTAACTTACCCTGTCTCACAGCTCAACTTACCCTGTCTCACAGCTCAACTTACCCTGTCTCACAGCTCAACTTACCCTGTCTCACAGCTCAACTTACCCTGTCTCACAGTTCAACTTACCCTGTTTCACAGCTCAACTTACCCTGTTTCACAGCTTAACTTACCATGTCTCACAGCTTAATTTACCCTGTTTCACAGCTTAATTTACCCTGTCTCACAGCTTAATTTACCCTGTCTCACAGCTTAATTTACCCTGTCTCACAGCTCAACTTACCCTGTCTCACAGCTCAACTTACCCTGTCTCACAGCTCAACTTACCCTGTCTCACAGCTCAACTTACCCTGTCTCACAGCTCAACTTACCCTGTCTCACAGCTCAACTTACCCTGTCTCACAGCTCAACTTACCCTGTCTCACAGTTTAACTTACCCTGTCTCACAGCTCAACTTACCCTGTCTCACAGCTCACCTTACCCTGTCTCACAGCTCACCTTACCCTGTCTCACAGCTCACCTTACCCTGTCTCACAGCTCAACTTACCCAATATGGGGTAAGTTGTGCCAAGAGACCACTTTTTTGAGGGCAATTTTCTAAACTGTAAACTGACACACAACATTGTGAAATATATGTAGATACCCTTGTTAGAAAGAATAGTATATTTCCTTTGACGGAGTGATGCTGTATGTGAAAACGTACCCCACTCTCCCCTACAGTTAGTGCATTCATCTTAAAGGGCAAATCTATGGTAGAAAAAATACATTTTTGACATGGCTCTGTCTATGAATTTGAGAGGGGTGACATTTCTCTATCCCTCAGCTTTTTAGCAAAACAGTGGCAGGGAGTTCACTTTGTTATTGTTTCAACTGCTGATTGGCACTTGAAGGTAGCTAGGTGAGACAATACAATTGTGATATGTGGTTAAGTACAACTGCGGAGGGCGCATTGGGGTTTATTTAAGATACTCTTCAAAGAGGTAGGGTTACGGAAGATGGGCTGGGACTCCGCTGTCCTGACGTAAGGGGAACCTTGTTCCACCATTGGGGTCCCAGGACAGAGAAGAGCTTGGGCTGTGTGGGAGTTAAACCCCTGTAGGGTAGGGAGGACCAGCAGACCAGAGATGGCAGAATGGAGTGCTTGGGTTGGGATGTAGGGTTTGAGCTGAGCCTGAAGGAAGAGAAGGGCAGTTTCCCATGGTCTTAAAGTGGATGTGAGCTTTGACAGGCAGCAGTCCCAACCAGGGGCGTCATGCACCTTAAAAATCTGACGGGGCGTAAAGTACATGAAGATGGCTGGGGGGTGGTCCATATGGGGGCTAGGCCCCCTGTTGTAAATTTGATAATTTTGCAATTTTCAAACACTTATTCCTGCAATCTGAAGTCATGGTCATTATTCTTAATTCTATGTAAAAAAAAAATATATATATATATCGACATATCTAAGCATTCATCTTGGTTCTTTTTTTAAAGAAACTAAATATGCTTCTCTGCACATCTGCTAAAATCTGTGTAAAAGATTGAAAGGTTTGAGTCTTATTCAGTAAATATGTTTCTAATGTCTACCAACCTGGCAGCTAAGATTGTTAGACAAGCTAGCTACTCTAACTTGATTGATAGCCTGAAATGGCTTCTTGGTTTCTAGTTATGAGGTTGGGTGGCTAATAGTACTATGGAGAAACAAATATATAAAATAAAAAAAATTATATATATTTATATGTATATATTATAATGTTTTTGGAACAGGACCAATGTGAGGGGGGGACATTGGACTTATGTCTCTGTCCCTGCTTGGAGTATGGTACACAATTTTACTGCAAAGAATGACTCATTCCTCCAAGTGTTTTTTGTTTGTTTTGTGAAACTGTAGTTACGGTCGGATATATATATATATATATATATATATATATATATATATATACACACACACACACACACACACACACACACACACACACACACACACACACACACACACACACACACACACACACACACACCACACACACACACACACACACACACACACACACACACACACACACACACACACACACACACACACACACACACACACACACACACACACACACACACACACACACACACACACACACACACACACACACACACACACACACACACACACACACACACACACACACACACACACACACACACACACACACACACACACACACACACACACACACACACACACACACACACACACACACACACACACACACACACACACACACACACACACCACACACACACACACACACACACCACACACACACACACACACACACACACACACACACACACACACACACACACACCACACACACACACACACACACACACACACACACACACACACACACACACACACACACACACACACACACACACACACACACACACACACACACACACACACACACACACACACACCACACACACACACACACACACACCACACACACACACACACACACACACACACCATTATAGAGCTAAGGCGAGGACACACAAGTCATAATCGCTGTTCTGCTGCTAGTCTTGGTCTTTGTAGAAAATGTGGAAAATAACAGTGTTATTGCCTAAACGTACGGTGTTCCGGTCCATTAAATATATATGCCATTAATAAACTGAGGCAAATAACTCCAATTGGTGCCATCACGGTTGTTCCGGTGCCACCGGGACATCTTCATCCTGGTCAGATTAAGTACCAAAGCCTAGATGACAGGGTACTGTGAAAGCACACACACAGGATGTCTCTGAGTCATAGCCATTATGAGTTAGAATGGATAACATGAACAACCAAACAGCCGTGATTGCATGATTACCATGTGCACCTGAAATAGACTAATGATAGACAACCGGAGTGAATATACAGCCCACCTCGCGGCTGTATATTCAGAATCTAGTTCTACAGAATCTAGTCACACGCATGACGTTTTCTGAAGATCCATCTTTCTGATTTCTTAGAAATTAACTTTTTTCTTTGAATCTTCTAAAATACTCTTAATTGAAGGCAATACAGCAGTTGTGTGTGCTCGTGCTTGACATGTTTTCTCTAATTTTGTCTGGCCTTCATTTTAAACTTTCGATCTTGACGACACTAAGGGCCCATCCACGGCTGCATCCAGTAGCTAATGCCCTGGTAACCTTCCCCCAACCCTCCTTCAACTTTCCCGCAACCTTCCCCTGACGCAATCAGCAGCATGTGCTTCATAAACAGTGAACTGTGTCAGAAAGGTATGCTCAGGGAGGGCTGGAGACATGGATACTCAAACATTAAAAGCGCATTATGTGTAAGATTAGTCCCTGTGCCCAAGAACACAAAGGTAACCTGCCTAAATGACTACTGACCCGTAGCACTCACGTCTGTACCCATGAAGTGCCTCGAAAGGCTGGTCATGGCTCTCATCAACACCATTATTCCAGAAACCCTAGACCCACTCCAATTTGCATACCACCCCAACAGATCCACAGATGATCAAATCAAATCAAATCAAATTTATTTCAAATCAAATCAAATCAAATTTATTTATATAGCCCTTCGTACATCAGCTGATATCTCAAAGTGCTGTACAGAAACCCAGCCTAAAACCCCAAACAGCAAGCAATGCAGGTGGAGAAGCACGGTGGCTAGGAAAAACTCCCTAGAAAGGCCAATACCTAGGAAGAAACCTAGAGAGGAACCAGGCTATGTGCAATCTTTTCTCATAAAACATTTTTTCCCCTGTTTTTTTTGGTATACAGTTGGTAGTTACAGTCTTATCTCATCGCTGCAACTCCAGTACGAACACCAAAGTGTCGGAGGAAACACCATACACCTGGTGACTGTGTCAGCGTGCACTGTGCCCGGCCGGCCAAACCCTCCCCTAACCCCGGACGCACACTGGGCCAATTGTGCGCTGCCCCATGGGTCTCCCAGTCGCGGCCAGTTGCTACAGAGCATGGACTCGAACCCAGAATCTTTAGTGGCACAGCTAGCACTGCAATGCAGTGCCTTAGACCACTGGGCCACTCGGGAGGCCACCGATGATGCAATCTCTATTGCACTCTGCAGAGTAAAGATTGCATCATCTGTGGATCTGTTGTCATACCTGGACAAAAGGAACACCTATGTGAGAATGCTATTCGTTAACTACAGCTCAGCGTTCAACACCATAGTGCCCTCAAAGCTCATCACTAAGCTATGGAGCCTGGGACTGATCACCTCCCTCTGCAACTGGATCCTGGACTTCCTGACGGGCCACCCCCAGGTGGTATGGGTAGGTAACAACACATCCGCCACGCTGATCCTCAACACGGGAGCCCCTCAGGGGCGCGTGCTCAGTCCCCTCCTGCACTCCCTCATAACTGCACAGCCAGGCACGACTCCAACACCATCATTAAGTTTTCCAATGACACAGCAGTGTCATTGGTCAGTGTCACCAACAACGATGAGACAGCCGATAGGGAGGAGGTCAGAGACCTGGCCATGTGGCGTAAGGACAACAACCTCTCCCTCAACGTGATCAAGACAAAGGAGATGATTGTGGACAACAGGAAAAGGAGGACCGAGTCCACCCCCATTATCATGGACAGGGCTGTAGTGGAGCAGGTTGAGAGTTTCAAGTTCCTTGGTGTCCACATCACCAACAAACTATCATGGTCCAAGCATACCAAGACCATCGTGAAGAGGGCCCCTCAGGGGACAAAGGATTTGGCATGGGTCCGCAGATCCTCAAAAGGTTTTACAGCTGCACCATTGAGAGCATCCTGACAGGTTGCATCATTGCCTGGTATGGTAACTGCTCGGCCTCCGACCACAAGGCACTACAGAGGATAGTGCATAGGGCCAAGCTTCCTGCCATCCAGGACCTCTATACCAGGCCGGAGGAAGGACGTAAAAATTGCTAGACTCCAGCCACCCTAGTCATAGACTGTTCTTTCTGCTACCCCACGGCAAGCGGTACCGGAGCGCCACAAGTCTAGGTCCAAGAGGCTTCTAAACAGCTTCTACCCCCAAGCCATAAGACTCCTGAACATCTAATCAAATGGCTACCCAGACTATTTGCATTGCCCCCCCCTCTCTTCTACACTGCTGCTACTCTCTGATATTATCTATGTATAGTCACTTTAATAACTCTACCTACATCTACATATTACCGGTACCCCCTGTATATAGCCTCGCTATTGTTATTTTACTGCTGCTGTAACGGCGTTCTTCGTTTGTCGAAAGAGAGTCGGACCGAAATGCAGCGTGGTGGTTAATCATGATCTTTAATGAGGAAATGGTGATGATACATGAAATAACTAATAAATACAAAAACAACAAACGGAACGTGAAACCTAATTACAGCCTATCTGGTGAAACTACACAGAGACAGGAACAATCACCCACGAAAGACAAAGCGAACTCAGGCTACCTAAATACGGTTCCCAATCAGAGGCAACGAGAAGCACCTGACTGCTGATTTGAGAACCGCCTCAGGCAGCCAAGCCTATACAACACCCCTAATCAGCCGCGATCCCAAATACTACAAACCCCAATACGAAACACAACACACAAACCCCTGTCACACCCTGGCCTGACCAAATATATAACGAAAACACAAAATACAATGACCAAGGCGTGACAGCTGCTCTTTAATTATTTGTTAAGTAAATTTATTTTTTGTGGTATTTTTCTTAAAACTGCATTGTTTGTAAAGGACTTGTAAGTAAGCATTTCACTAAAAGGTCTACACCTGTTGTATTTAGCGCATATGACAAATAAGATTTGATATTATATTGATGATATAGCACGGTTCAGGACAATTATATTGATGATGTAGCACGGTTCAGGACAATTATATTGATGATGTAGCACGGTTCAGGACAATTATATTGATGATATAGCACGGTTCAGGACAATTATATTGACGATGTAGCCTGGTTCTGTAATATTATATTGGTGATGTAGCCCGGTTCAGTAAGATTATGTTGGTGATGTAGCACAGTTCAGTAAGATTATATTGGTGATGTAGCCCGGTTCAGTAAGATTATGTTGACGATGTAGCCCGGTTCAGTAAGATTATGTTGACGATGTAGCCCGGTTCAGTAAGATTATGTTGGTGATGTAGCACGGTTCAGTAAGATTATATTGATGATATAGCACGGTTCAGGACAATTATATTGACGATGTAGCCCGGTTCAGTAATATTATATTGGTGATGTAGCCCGGTTCAGTAAGATTATGTTGGTGATGTAGCACGGTTCAGTAAGATTATGTTGACGATATAGCACGGTTCAGTAAGATTATATTGACGATGTAGCCCGGTTCAGTAAGATTATATTGACGATGTAGCACGGTTCAGTAAGATTATATTGACGATGTAGCACGGTTCAGTAAGATTATATTGACGATGTAGCACGGTTCAGTAAGATTATGTTGACGATATAGCACGGTTCAGTAAGATTATATTGACGATGTAGCACGGTTCAGTAAGATTATATTGACGATGTAGCACGGTTCAGTAAGATTATATTGACGATGTAGCCCGGTTCAGTAAGATATATTGACGAAGTAGCCCGGTTCAGTAAGATTATATTGACGATGTAGCACGGTTCAGTAAGATTATATTGACGATGTAGCACGGTTCAGTAAGATTATATTGACGATGTAGCACGGTTCAGTAAGATATATTGACGATGTAGCCCGGTTCAGTAAGATTATATGGCCATCGGACCTGTACAGATGTGCATGTCGTCCTTTGAAGACAGTTATTCCTTGCAAGTAAGCTTTTGGTGTGTTGAGCTTTTTGATTAGTTTGAAATAGATTGATTAAATTGCTTCAACGGGCTGGTTGTCTCAAGACGGAAGTAGAGAACAAGGAAACACACACACACAGCCCTCTCATTGGCTGAGCCCCCTCCCTGACATGCCCACTCCTTGTTACCTGGGCAACCCCACTAGGGAGAGGAATATACCCACTCTCCCCTCTTCTCCATCGCCACCTCTCTCTCTCTCTCTCTCTCTCTCTCTCTCTCTCTCACACACACACACACACACACACACACACACACACACACACACACACACACACACACACACACACAGTGTTACAACAGTTAACCTCTCTCTTCCTCCCTCCCTCTCTCTCTCTCTCTCTCTCTCTCTCTCAAACACACACACACACAGTGTTACAACAGTTAACCTCTCTCTCTCCTCCTCCCCTCTCTTTAAGTTTCCTCCCCCAATCCTTGACTTAACATGCTGCTTCAGTCTCACAGTGGAGACACTCAGAGAGCACCACAGAGAGAGACAGCAGCAGCAAGCCAAAGACCGCACTACTACTGTCCCCCTCTCCACCTCTTCTCTCCACTACTACTGTCCCCCTCTCCACCTCTTCTCTCCACTACTACTGTCCCCCTCTCCACCTCTTCTCCACTTCTTCTCTCTTTCTGTGTCTCCTTTGTTCATCTTGTCAGGTCAGTGTGGATGTGAGATGGGTTGTGGATATTCCTCAACGACCAGCATGACTGGAGGAGGTGAGTGTGCCATCGATCTATAATAGAAAGTTGTGGAAACAGGGGTTTACAATAGAAAGTTGTGGAAACAGGGAATTACAATAGAAAGTTGTGGAAACAGGGCTTTACAATAGAGAGTTGTGGAAACAGGGATTTATAATAGAGAGTTGTGGAAACAGGGCTTTACAATAGAGAGTTGTGGAAACGGCTTTACAATAGAGAGTTGTGGAAACAGGGCTTTACAATAGAGAGTTGTGGAAACAGGGGTTTACAATAGAGAGTTGTGGAAATAGGGATTTACAATAGAGAGTTGTGGAAACAGGGATTTACAATAGAGAGTTGTGGAAACAGGGCTTTACAATAGAGAGTTGTGGAAACAGGGCTTTATAATTATGGGGAGTTGTGGAGTTTTTTATGAATAGAGATGTAGGGTACAGAAGTACCTTCTGTGTACAGTATGTGGGCAATGATTTCTGTGTGTTTGTGTGTGTGTGTGTGTGTGTGTGTGTGTGTGTGTGTGTGTGTGTGTGTATGCGCTCGCTCATTCAAGTGCAACCGTGTGTGCGTGCTTGCCTGGCGTGTGTGAATGTGTGTGTTGATCTGAAGCTAAACTAGTTGAATCAGACACACTGTCAGTTTGAATCAAAGCAGCAGTCTTGATATCATTGATACGTCAACACTCTGAGGGAGAGAATTTCAGAAATCAAAGCCAATAGACATTATCCTTGAAATGCTTTCCCCTGACATGATCATTATGAAAAGAGAAACCCTTATGAAAGCAGATGTTCTATGTTAGTCTGTTATATTCAATATGTTTGGCCAATGTGCCTTGGGTTTGATGTTCAATAGAAGGCATTTTCAACCTCTAATTCAACATGTAATGTTGTGTATGGAAAATGGATACTAGTGAAACGAGAGTACCATAGACAGACATCACGTCCTACTGATGTACTGGTTAACATCTACTACAGTTAACATATTATCAACTGTCACATGAACAACACCATCATATGGCTTGTTTACCATGACTAACAGTAGACCACTAGTATAGCTGAGGTTGTTTACCTTGACTAACAGTAGACCACTGGTATAGCTGAGGTTGAGGATATGACTTGTTTACCATGACTAACAGTAGACCACTAGTATAGCTGAGGTTGAGGATATGACTTGTTTACCTTGACTAACAGTAGACCACTAGTATCAGCTGTTTCCTCCTTTTGTGTGTGTGTGTGTGTGTGTGTGTGTGTGTGTGTGTGTGCGCTCGTGATCTGATTTGATCTATCACAGTATCTGTTAGTCTCCAGCTATATCTGTTATGACTGGGGAGAGTGGTGCTCTGATGACTACCTGACCAGATGGGGAGAGTGGTGCTCTGATGACTACCTGACCAGATGGGGAGAGTGGTGCTCTGATGACTACCTGACCAGATGGGGAGAGTGGTGCTCTGATGACTACCTGACCAGATATATCTGTTATGACTGGGGAGAGTGGTGCTCTGATGACTACCTGACCAAATATATCTGTTATGACTGGGGAGAGTGGTGCTCTGATGACTATCTGACCAGATGGGGAGAGTGGTGTTCTGATGACTACCTGGCCAGATATATCTGTTCTGACTGGAGAGAGTGGTGCTCTGATGACTACCTGACCAGATATATCTGTTATGACTGGGGAGAGTGGTGCTCTGATGACTACCTGACCAGATATATCTGTTATAACTGGGGAGAGTGGTGCTCTGATGACTACCTGACCAGATATATCTGTTATAACTGGGGAGAGTTGTGCTCTGATGACTACCTGACCAGATATATCTGTTATAACTGGGGAGAGTGGTGCTCTGATGACTACCTGACCAGATATATCTGTTATAACTGGGGAGAGTGGTGCTCTGATGACTACCTGACCAGATATATCTGTTATAACTGGGGAGAGTGGTGCTCTGATGACTACCTGACCAGATATATATGTTATAACTGGGGAGAGTGCTGCTCTGATGACAGCCTGAGTACAGAATCGATAGGTGACTCAGGGACAAGATGCTTTCAACAGCACTCACAATGGGACAATGTCCAAGCTCATGAACACTGAAAGCAGTCAAGGCTTCTCTGTTTCTCTGTTTTAAAAAGAAAAGGCAGTGGATGGGAGAGATTTCACACACACACACACACACACACACACACACACACACACACACACACACACACACACACACACACACACACACACACACACACACACACACACACACACACACACACACACACACACACTGACACAGAGCAATATCCATAGCTATTTTCTCTCATAGCTGCAATTCCCCAACGTGCTCAGGAGAGGCGAAGGTCAAGTCATGAGTCCTCCAAAACATGACCGCCAAACCGCGCTTCTTAACACCCGCCTGCTTAACCCGGAAGGCAGCCGCACCAATGTGTCGGAGGAAACACTATTCAACTCATGACCGGAGTCAGCCTGCAGGCGCCCGGCCCACCACCAGAGCACACTAGAGCGCGATGAGCCAAGTAAAGCCCCCCCGGACAAACCCTCCCCTAACCCGGACAACGCTGGGCCAATTGTGCACGCCCTATGGGACTCCCGGTTGTGACACAGCCTGGGATCAAAGCCGGGTCTGTAGTGACGCCTCAAGCACTGTGATGAAGTGCCTTACACCTCTGAGCCACTCGGAGGCCCATTCCTTTTCTTTTTTATCCTGAAAAACTCCCCAGTCCTTAACGATTACAAGCATACCCATAACATGATGCAGCCACCACTATGCTTGAAAATATGGTACTCAGCAATGTGTTGTATTGGATTGGTCCTTAACACAACACCTTGTAGGCCAGTGACAAAAAAATCTCAATTGAATCAATTTTACATTCAGGCTGTAGCACAACAAAATGTGGAAAAGGTTAAGGGGTGTGAATACATTCTGAAGGCACTATAGGTGAAGGTAGGTAGATTTAGGCATAGCCGTGGGAAGTAGGGGTACTGAGTGTGCTGCAGCACCCCCTGTGATGATTTGGCTCAGTTGGTAGAGCATGGTACTTGCAATGCTATGATTGTGGGTTCGTTTCCCATGGGGGACCAGTACGAGAAAGTATGAAAATGTTTGCACTCACCACTGTAAGTTACTCTGGATGAGTGTCTACTAAAACGGAAATGGAATGAATAAACCATTTCAGTTTTCACATAGAAATAAGTTGAATTTGCAAAGTATTTCAAGAAACTGGAAAACATATATCAAGCAAGTATTTTTATATTCCACAAGCATTATCAGATTGTTTTGAACAGATAATTATCAGACTCAAGTTACAAAAATAGGTAAACACTAAAATATATTTAGTTTAAAAAATCACAAAGTATCGACGTCTGTAACACGGACCTTTACTAGTCCTGTATTAACAGACCTTTACTAGTCCTGTATTAACAGACCTTTACTAGTCCTGTATTAACAGACCTTTACTAGTCCTGTATTAACAGACCTTTACTAGTCCTGTATTAACAGACCTTTACTAGTCCTGTATTAACAGACCTTTACTAGTCCTGTATTAGAGGACCGTTCAACCGTCTTAATGAATATACCTTTGTTCTCACAGGTCCAGCCGAAGCCTCCAAAGAAGAAGTGTGAGTATGGTTGTCTCTCTCTGGCCCCAAGCCCATATTTCTCTCACTAATCCACTGCTTTTCAATTCTTAAGGGGGCACAAACGAGTGTACACATTATTTGGGGAGTAAGGGGAATCGGCATTGAGCCCATGTTGTTATTGTTGTTGTTGTCATTATGACAGGTGTAGATGTAGAATGTGCTGTTGTTGTCAGTATGACAGCTGTAGATGTAGAATGTGCTGTTGTCATTATGACAGCTGTAGGTGGAGAATGTGCTGTTGTCATTATGACAGCTGTAGATGGAGAATGTGCTTTTGTTGTCATTATGACAGCTGTAGATGGAGAATGTGCTGTTGTTGTCTGTATGACAGCTGTAGGTGGAGAATATGTGGTTGTTGTCAGTATGACAGCTGTAGGTGGAGAATATGTGGTTGTTGTCAGTATGACAGCTGTAGGTGGAGAATATGTGGTTGTTGTCAGTATGACAGCTGTAGGTGGAGAACGTGCTGTTGTTGTCAGTATGACAGCTGTAGGTGGAGAATATGTGGTTGTTGTCATGACAGCTGTAGATGGAGAATGTGCTGTTGTCATTATGACAGCTGTAGGTGGAGAATGTGCTGTTGTTGTCAGTATGACAGCTGTAGGTGGAGAATATGTGGTTGTTGTCAGTATGACAGCTGTAGGTGGAGAATATGTGGTTGTTGTCAGTATGACAGCTGTAGGTGGAGAATGTGCTGTTGTCAGTATGACAGCTGTAGGTGGAGAATATGTGGTTGTTGTCAGTATGACAGCTGTAGGTGGAGAACGTGCTGTTGTCAGTATGACAGCTGTAGGTGGAGAACGTGCTGTTGTCAGTATGACAGCTGTAGGTGGAGAATGTGCTGTTGTTGTCAGTATGACAGCTGTAGGTGGAGAATATGTGGTTGTTGTCAGTATGACAGCTGTAGGTGGAGAATGTGGTTGTTGTAAGCTAATAGGTCATGTTCTTTCATTAAAGCTGAAGAACCTTCCACGTCACTGCTCTGTTTATCCCAGCCAGGCACCACAAACATCTCCATCCGGGCCTCTCCATCCGGTCCCACTCACTCTCAGTCCTCACCTCGCCCACAGGGCCTCTCCATCCGGTCCCACTCACTCTCAGTCCTCACCTCGCCCACAGGGCCTCTCCATCCGGTCCCACTCACTCTCAGTCCTCACCTCGCCCACAGGGCCTCTCCATCCGGTCCCACTCACACTCAGTCCTCACCTCGCCCACAGGGCCTCTCCATCCGGTCCCACTCACTCTCAGTCCTCACCTCGCCCACAGGGCCTCTCCATCCGGTCCCACTCACTCTCAGTCCTCACCTCGCCCACAGGGCCTCTCCATCCGGTCCCACTCACACTCAGTCCTCACCTCGCCCACAGGGCCTCTCCATCCGGTCCCACTCACTCTCAGTCCTCACCTCGCCCACAGGGCCTCTCCATCCGGTCCCACTCACTCTCAGTCCTCACCTCGCCCACAGGGCCTCTCCATCCGGTCCCACTCACACTCAGTCCTCACCTCGCCCACAGGGCCCTGCCTCTCAACTATAAAAGGAAAAACACAATTTCCTAGAATTAATGAGTCAGACATTAGTCAAGTACTGTGGACTACTTCCTGATAAACATATTGACAGTTAGGCAGAGTTCTCAACAAGCTGCCTGATAAACATATTGACAGGCAAGTCAAGTTCTCAACAAGCCTAGCGGGTCCCATGTGGCTCAGTTGGTAGAGCATGGTGCTTGCAATGCCAGGGTTGTGGGAGAATATGGGTTCGATTTCCACGGAGGACCAGTACGAAGTAAAAAAAAAGTGTGACTGAAAGTCGCTCTGGATAAGAGCCTCTGCTAAATGACTGAACATAATGATAGCCAGGTCATCAATGAGACTGGTTTCGGCACTGCTACAGAGCTTCAAACAGGTCTCTGGTGGAGAAAAGACCCCTAGACGGTGAACACCCATGAACACGCACATTTACATATTGGACAGACCTGAGTTGATCATGCCATTCATTAACCTTTGTTTGATGTGACTGTGTGTTTGACCGTGTGTCAGAGCTCCCGGGGGTGATGGACTTATCACTGACTTATTACTGACTGGCTGACTTATTACTGACTGACGTATTACTGACTGACTGACTGACTTATTACTGACTGACTGACTTATTACTGACTGACTGACTTATTACTGACTGACTGACTTATTACTGACTGAGTTATGACTGACTGACTGAGTTATGACTGACTGACTGAGTTATTACTGTCTGAGTTATTACTGACTGGCTGAATTATTACTGACTGGCTGAGTTATTACTGACTGACTGAGTTGTTACTGACTGACTGAGTTATGACTGACTGAGTTATGACTGACTGACTGAGTTATGACTGACTGAGTTATGACTGACTGACTGAGTTATGACTGACTGAGTTATGACTGACTGAGTTATGACTGACTGAGTTATGACTGACTGAGTTATGACTGACTGAGTTATTACTGACTGAGTTATTACTGACTGAGTTATTACTGACTGAGTTATTACTGACTGACTGAATTGTTACTGACTGAGTTATGACTGACTGAGTTATGACTGACTGAAGTATTACTGACTGAGTTATGACTGACTGACTGAGTTATGACTGACTGACTGAGTTATGACTGACTGAGTTATTACTGACTGGCTGAGTTATTACTGACTGGCTGAGTTGTTACTGACTGACTGAGTGAGATATTACTGACTGACTGAGTTATGACTGACTGACTGAGTTATGACTGACTGAGTTATGACTGACTGACTGAGTTATGACTGACTGACTGAGTTATGACTGACTGAGTTATGACTGACTGAGTTATGACTGACTGAGTTATTACTGACTGAGTTATTACTGACTGAGTTATTACTGACTGAGTTATTACTGACTGAGTTATTACTGACTGAGTTATTACTGACTGAGTTATTACTGACTGACTGAATTGTTACTGACTGAGTTATGACTGACTGAGTTATGACTGACTGAGTTATGACTGACTGAGTTATGACTGACTGAAGTATTACTGACTGAAGTATTACTGACTGAGTTATGACTGACTGACTGAGTTATGACTGACTGACTGAGTTATGACTGACTGGCTGAGTTATGACTGACTGGCTGAGTTATTACTGACTGGCTGAGTTATTACTGACTGGCTGAGTTGTTACTGACTGACTGAGTGAGTTATTACTGACTGACTGAGTTATGACTGACTGACTGAGTTATGACTGACTGACTGAGTTATGACTGACTGACTGAGTTATGACTGACTGACTGAGTTATTACTGACTGGGTTATTACTGACTGGGTTATTACTGACTGAGTTATTACTGACTGAGTTATTACTGACTGAGTTATTACTGACTGAGTTATTACTGACAGTTATTACTGACTGAGTTATTACTGACTGAGTTATTACTGACTGACTGAATTGTTACTGACTGACTGAATTGTTACTGACTGAAGTATTACTGACTGACTGAGTTATGACTGACTGAGTTATGACTGACTGAGTTATGACTGACTGAGTTATGACTGACTGAGTTATGACTGACTGAGTTATGACTGACTGAGTTATGACTGACTGAGTTATGACTGACTGAGTTATTACTGACTGACTGAGTTATGACTGACTGAGTTATTACTGACTGACTGAATTGTTAGTGACTATTACTGACTGATGATGTCATTTACAGCACAGAGGAGTCTGCACAAGAAGAAGAAAAAAGGATGTGAGTAACGTGTGTGTGTGTGTGTGTGTGTGACTTGGTTTGCTTGAAGGTCACTGTGATCAAGACCTGTCTATGTCTTTCTCACTGTGTGTGTGTGTGTGTGTGTCCTCTTCTCTCAGGAACTATGGAGGTGTGTATGTGGGACTACCAGCAGACCTGAGCATTATGCCTCCTATCCAGATGGGAACACACCAAGGTAACAGTCATACAGAGATAGGCTGGGTATTGTTCTTACACAAGATGTGCTGGGTTTGGATGTGAGTTTGAGAGGATGTCCACGTCTCAATGTGTTTCTCAGCCTCCGTTATAGACACAAAGACTCTCAATTTCCTGTCAGGCCTTAGAGGTCAGGAGGAAGCATGAGAGAGTTCTGGTTCAAATTCTTCTGACTGAGGAGGATCATTCTGAGAGAGAGGGATGTGGATATGGTGCTGTGGAACTGATCTGGTTGTGCGGGAGTGATCTGGTTGTGTGTTAGTGATCTGGTGGTGTGTTAGGGATCTGGTGGTGCCAGAGTGATCTGGTGGTGTGTTAGTGATCTGGTGGTGTGTTAGTGATCTGGTGGTGCCAGAGTGATCTGGTGGTGTGTTAGTGATCTGGTGGTGTGTTAGTGATCTGGTGGTGCGTTAGTGATCTAGTTGTGTGTTAGTGATCTGGTGGTGCGGGAGTGATCTGGTGGTGTGTTAGTGATCAGGTGGTGCCAGAGTGATCTGGTGGTGTGTTAGTGATCTGGTAGTGTGTTAGTGATCTGGTGGTGCCAGAGTGATCTGGTGGTGTGTTAGTGATCTGGTGGTGTGTTAGTGATCAGGTGGTGCCAGAGTGATCTGGTGGTGTGTTAGTGATCTGGTGGTGTGTTAGTGATCTGGTGGTGCGGGAGTGATCTGGTGGTGCGGGAGTGATCTGGTGGTGCGGGAGTGATCTGGTGGTGCGGGAGTGATCTGGTGGTGCGGGAGTGATCTGGTGGTGCGTTAGTGATCTGGTGGTGCGTTAGTGATCTGGTGGTGCGGGAGTGATCTGGTGGTGCGGGAGTGATCTGGTGGTGCGGGAGTGATCTGGTGGTGAGGGAGTGATCTGGTGGTGCGGGAGTGATCTGGGGGTGCGGGAGTGATCTGGGGGTGCGGGAGTGATCTGGGGGTGCGGGAGTGATCTGGGGGTGCGGGAGTGATCTGGGGGTGCGGGAGTGATCTGGGGGTGCGGGAGTGATCTGGTGGTGCCAGAGTGATCTGGTGGTGCGGGAGTGATCTGGTGGTGCGTGATATTGATGCAACAGATACAGGTTATACACAGTGAATGTGTGTGTGTGTGTGTGTGTGTGTGTGTGTGTGTGTGTGTGTGTGTGTGCGCGCACACACCAGAAGTCCCCACAAGAATAGTAAACAAACCAAAATCAGACCAACTGGGGACATTTTGTTAGTCCCCACAAGGTCAAATGCTATTTCTAGGGAGTTTAGGGTTAAGGTTAGAATTAGTGTTAGGGTTAGAATTATGTTATGGGTTAGGAGCTAGAGTTTAAGGTTAGGTTTTTGGGTAAGAAAACAGTTTAGGGGTTAGTGAAAATTGGATTTTGATTGGGACTGAATTATGTATGTGTGTGTGCGTGAGACTACACATTTGTGTGGTCATGTGTGTGTTTGTGCATCCCGTTGGGTGTTATAATGAGGAGACTGGGGTCCTGTGGCAGGTAATTGGTAATGCCACTCTCCCCAGGGACTGGCAGAAGTGATGAGCACCTCAAGGAGGCTAGGGCTTACAGCCTTAATGAAGCTGTGTGTCTGTGTGTGTCTGTGTGTGTGTGTGTGCGTCAACGTCTAGTCATTTTCTCTTTTCTCCCCACAGATGAGTGAAGCATCATTGAAACACCTTTCACTAAAGGTATGATGTCAACAGCCCCGATCTCAATATCAGATGTCAATGTCCTATGTTAAACTCTCTGCCTCAATCTCAGAAGTTCATCTTTTGGGACTCTCACACCGACTACAGAGAGAGAGAGAGAACCTTCAGGATAATGATGATGTCAGCAAGAATGAAGGAATTAATTGTTCTCTTTGATCTCTGATTGGCTCCATGGGACCCAGTAGAACCCCTGGGGGACCAATCATCTCCCTCTCTCGTGCCATAGGAACTGAACTGGGATCAGTTTCTAAGGTGAGTAATCAGACAATGGGTCATATGCTCACCATGGATGTGACTGCTCAGGAATCAGCGTTGTTTTTAATAGGCACAAAACAGAAGAAAAAAGTCTAAAACTAAATGAAAGGGAGAGGTACTTGTCCAATAAGAAATACTTGTTTTCATTTGGGTTACACAAAGTTTGAAAACAGGCACTCTAATGAATACGACCCAGGTCAAAGGGCATCACGGATGTTGGAGTCGGCATTCACCACTCAGGATCATGAGACAAGACAACCTTCTACTCAGAACTAAATGTCAGACGGGATCAGATAGGCCTATTCAGATCTCAGCAATACCAGGAAACAAGACCTCTCTCAGAACTCCTATTCAAATATTTCTTGATTTTCTCTCTCTGTCTCTGAGTCAATAGTTCTCAGAAATTCTCTCTATAGGAGCTGGATCAAATGTTCCCCATTGTATCATTGGTTGAATAGAGAAGAATCTTTCTTCACTCAATATGTAGGCATATGTATTTGGAGCATCAATATGTAGCATATGTCTTTGGAGCATCGATATGTAGCATATGTATTTGGAGCATCAATATGTAGCATATGTATTTGGAGCATCAATATGTAGGCATATGTATTTGGAGCATCAATATGTAGCATATGTCTTTGGAGCATCAATATGTAGCATATGTATTTGGAGCATCAATATGTAGCATATGTATTTGGAGCATCAATATGTAGCATATGTATTTGGAGCATCAATATGTAGCATATGTATTTGGAGCATCAATATGTAGCATATGTCTTTGGAGCATCGATATGTAGCATATGTCTTTGGAGCATCGATATGTAGCATATGTCTTTGGAGCATCGATATGTAGCATATGTCTTTGGAGCATCGATATGTAGCATATGTCTTTGGAGCATCGATATGTAAGGCATATGTATTTGGAGCATCAATATGTAGGCATATGTCTTTGGAGCATCAATATGTAGGCATATGTATTTGGAGCATCAATATGTAGGCATATGTCTTTGGAGCATCGATATGTAGCATATGTATTTGGAGCATCGATATGTAGCATATGTATTTGGAGCATCAATATGTAGCATATGTCTTTGGAGCATCGATATGTAGCATATGTATTTGGAGCATCCACGTTTTCTTTTCTTGAATGTATTCCAACATGTTAAATATTTTCACAACATAGTTTCCACATTCTTAAATACATCTCATGGAAATGCATTGTGTGCTCGTGTGCATATGTCTTCACGTATGATTTCTGTACGTTTGCGTGCATGTGTTGTGTGTCTGTCTCTGTGTGTGTTTTTTTCTGTGTGTAATTGAAAGGCCTATTCCTCACCATTCATTTCCTCAGTATGACTAGCCTACACTTCATGTACAATTTACTTGTTTCAAATGACTACAGACTAGTTTTAGATCGACTCCTTGGAGACCGTAACTATCAACTCCTTGGAGACCGTAACTACCGACTCCTTGGAGACAGTAACTACCGACTCCTTGGAGACAGTAACTACCGACTCCTTGGAGACAGTAACTACCGACTCCTTGGAGACAGTAACTACCGACTTCTTGGAGACCATAACTATCAACTCCTTGGAGACCATAACTATCAACTCCTTGGAGACCGTAACTATCAACTCCTTGGAGACCGTAACTATCAACTCCTTGGAGACCGTAACTATCAACTCCTTGGAGACCGTAACTACCGACTTCTTGGAGACCATAACTATCAACTCCTTGGAGACCGTAACTACCGACTCCTTGGAGACCATAACTATCAACTCCTTGGAGACCGTAACTACCGACTCCTTGGAGACCGTAACTACCGACTCCTTGGAGACCGTAACTATTAACTCCTTGGAGACCATAACTATCGACTCCTTGGAGACCGTAACTATCGACTCCTTGGAGACCGTAACTACCGACTCCTTGGAGACCGTAACTATTAACTCCTTGGAGACCGTAACTATCAACTCCTTGGAGACTAACTATCAACTCCTTGGAGACCGTAACTACCGACTCCTTGGAGACCGTAACTACCGACTCCTTGGAGACCGTAACTATCAACTCCTTGGAGACCGTAACTACCCACTTCTTGGAGACCATAACTATCAACTCCTTGGAGACCGTCAACAACCGACTCCTTGGAGACCGTAACTATCAACTCCTTGGAGACCATAACTATCAGCTCCTTGGAGACCGTAACTATCAGCTCCTTGGAGACCATAACTATCAACTCCTTGGAGACCATAACTATCAACTCCTTGGAGACCGTAACTATCAACTCCTTGGAGACCGTAACTATCAACTCCTTGGAGACCGTAACTATCAACTCCTTGGAGACCGTAACTATCAACTCCTTGGAGACCGTAACTATCGACTCCTTGGAGACCGTAACTACCGACTTCTTGGAGACCATAACTATCAACTCCTTGGAGACCGTAACTACCGACTCCTTGGAGACCGTAACTATCAACTCCTTGGAGACCGTAACTACCGACTCCTTGGAGACCGTAACTATTAACTCCTTGGAGACCGTAACTATCGACTCCTTGGAGACCGTAACTATCGACTCCTTGGAGACCGTAACTATTAACTCCTTGGAGACCGTAACTATTGACTCCTTGGAGACCATAACTATCGACTCCTTGGAGACCGTAACTACCGACTCCTTGGAGACCGTAACTATTAACTCCTTGGAGACCGTAACTATCAACTCCTTGGAGACCGTAACTACCGACTCCTTGGAGACCGTAACTATCAACTCCTTGGAGACTGTAACTATCAACTCCTTGGAGACCGTAACTACCGACTCCTTGGAGACCGTAACTATCAACTCCTTGGAGACCGTAACTACCCACTTCTTGGAGACCATAACTATCAACTCCTTGGAGACCGTCAACAACCGACTCCTTGGAGACCGTAACTATCAACTCCTTGGAGACCGTAACTATCAACTCGTTGGAGACCGTAACTATCAGCTCCTTGGAGACCATAACTATCAGCTCCTTGGAGACCGTAACTATCAACTCCTTGGAGACCGTAATTATCAGCTCCTTGTAGACAGTAACTATCAACTCCTTGGAGACCGTAACTACAGACTTCTTGGAGACCTTTCAGAGACACAACTTTTCAGAGACACATTTCAGAGACACAACTCTGACTGTATGATAAATTAAACTACATGCCCAGACTGTTTTTACTCTTATTCTTGAGTGTAGATACCATAACCTATGTAACAACAGCAACCTACTTACTCTAGGTTGACAGTATGGGAAAAATCCATGATGAAATTATGAATCTGTGTACATGTGCGTATGTGTGACACAAGATGTCAATCACCTACAGCACAAGCAGCATCCACACTCTCTTACTGTGTTTGTTGTCCTTGTGGTTCATTACGTCAACAAGCTAGCTAAAACAGTGGTCTGGTTATCAGTCAAACGGCTTAAAGATTTCAGTAACATGGTTCAGGCCTTATTGAATTGACTTGCCCTATGGACTGGTTGGACTGTGGTTGTGTTCCAAATGGAACACTATTCCCTATATTGTGCCCTTGACCAGGGCCGGTAAAGTATTGTGGTGCTGTTTATAACGGTGCCATCTGGGATGGAACCTGTGTCTTGTGTCCCCTTGTAGAGGACTGAGTAGGAAGTAGTTGGTGTTTTCAAAGGAGATGGTTTTTCATGACATCATTTCCTTTGTGTTGTGTGGTGTTGTGTGTCAGTCACCTCTCAGTAACACTGGCTAATCCGGGAACATTGGATAATCACCAACTCTGTTATTATCAACCTAGAAAACACAGAATACACAGTCTCTATGGTAACATCTCATCTGTGTGTGTGTGTGTGTGTGTGTGTGTGTGTGTGTCCATCACAATCCTCTTCATCTTTACTTCCTGGACTCCATTAAGGTTTGTTGTCCAGATTATGTTGTAACATGATGTCAAATAAACCAACGAGATGGGTTGATGCACATACAATAGTTTTCCTCGCTGTATATCTTGACTGTCTTGTTGGTTTTGATTCCACCTCCCTTGAAGCCACGTACGACCATCTTGATCTCATGAGTTTACATTCTGTTTCGCTACACGGATTGGCAAAACATGATGTGAACTCATGAGTTCAAGACTGTCCTACGAGGCTGCCTCCCTTGTTCCAGAGAATAAAGAGATCTTTCATTTGTGGTGATTAAATACATGGCAGGAACAACGACACTCGCACGCGCACACACACACGTGCACGCACACACACACACGCGCATGCACGCTCACACACACACACACACACACACACACACACACACACACACACACACACACACACACACACACACACACACACACACACACACACAGAGAGAGAGGTTGGTGGCACCTTAATTGGGGAGAATGAGTTTGTGATAATGCCGGGAGAGGAACCAGTAAAATGGTATCAAATACATCAATCACATGGTTTCCATGGTTTCCAGGTGTTTGACGCCATTCCATTTGCTCCGTTCTGGCCATTATTATGAGCCGTCCTCCCCTCAGCAGCCTCCACTGACACACACACCCCCGCACCTCTTTGTCACAGTAAATGGCGTGTAGACCAGTACCTCTGGTCTCAGCAATGTAGCTAATTGCTGTTCTCTCAGGTAATGGGTGATAACACAAAGTCTACGTCCCTTGTGGGACCCTGTTTTCTATGTCGTGCACTACTTTTGACCATGGCCCACATAGGGCTTTGGTCGTAAGTAGTGCACTATTAGGGAATAGGATGCCATTCCTACATGGCCAATGACTCACAACACTAAATCCCACTCACTCAGTCACTTCTCCCTGCTAGTTACAAACACCAACGCGAAGCAGACCTCTTCCGCTGAATCATCACTGGTTAATGGTAGTCACATGACTGTGTTCTATTGCCTTTAGAGCATCATTGGAACAGCATGAACAGCACAACTGGGACATCTCATCACAGAGAGGAGGCAGTTGCCCCTGGACACTGATATAATGTACAGATAAGAAACTGTGGTGGGTAAACTGATCCTAGATCTGTGCCTATGGGCATATTCTACCAGGAGCCACTTGAGGTTTGGCCCGAGGCTGCAAGGGTAGATGGGATGTTGAAGGATCTCTCAGGGGGATTGATGGTGGATTCCTGACTGGTGACGTGGCATTAACTGCAGGCCAAACACTGCCAATCAACAACACTGTAATCATAATAAGCTGCTTTCTGTGACGCATGAAATGATACATGTCCACAGATAGATTATTTCACCTTTATTTAACCAGGCAAGTCAGTTAAGAACAAATTCTTATTTTCAATGACGGCCTAGGAACAGTGGGTTAACTGCTGTTCAGGGGCAGAACGACAGATTTGTACCTTGTCAGCTCGGGGGTTTGAACTTGCACTCTAACCACTAGGCTACCCTACCGCCCCGGGTAGCCTAACAGGATGGGCCGTTTTAAAGATTCTCTAAAACAACTAAATGATGGGGTAATAGGAAATATAACTATATGTAGTATTTCATGTTGAAAGAAGAACAGTTTTGATGGTAGTAGTTCAGTTGGATGTAACAGCAGAGTCGAAACGGAAGTGTCTTGCTGTTCCACTGTCTGCCACAAAGTGTCAGTGTTATTCCACAGGAGAAATCACATTACAGTTGTTTCAATGCTGGCCTTCTATGCTGTGTAAAGCAGAGGAGGCTGGTGGGAAGAGGGCAGTGGCGGTTCTAGCTTGTATGGCCCCCTTCACTCGAGCATCAATACATTACCCATCCCCCAACACTGTCAACCAAGAGTCAAGAATAAACTAATTCACCTTGGTGTTGTGCAGACTGGTTTTACATTGTTCTTAACGATTTCACACAAAACAGAAAAAAATTCAACAATATGTCTGTGAAACTCTATATTCCCAGTATTGTGAATTAATTGTGGTTTATTTGGTAGCATTTCGTAATGTGACTGATTTTACTAGTTGCATTAGTTCTGTACAAAGTCAGAGGTGCGCTGTTTGATAGATTCCCCCTCCCCCCTCTGGCTTCCAGTGGGGAGACCTCAGGTCAACCTACCCCCCTCCACCCTACCTCTGGCTTCCAGTGAGGAGACCTGAGGTCAACCTACCCCCCCCCCCCCCCCCCCTACCTCTGGCTTCCAGTGAGGAGACCTGAGGTCAACCTACCCCCCTCCCCCCTACCTCTGGCTTCCAGTGAGGAGACCTGAGGTCAACCTACCCCCCTCCCCTCTACCTCTGGCTTCCAGTGGGGAGACCTGAGGTCAACCTACCCCCGTCCCCCTACCTCTGGCTTCCAGTGAGGAGACCTGAGGTCAAACTACCCCTGCCCCCCTACCTCTGGCTTCCAGTGAGGAGACCTGAGGTCAACCTACCCCCGTCCCCCTACCTCTGGCTTCCAGTGAGGAGACCTGAGGTCAACCTACCCCCCTCCCCTCTACCTCTGGCTTCCAGTGGGGAGACCTGAGGTCAACCTACCCCCCTCCCCCTACCTCTGGCTTCCAGTGAGGAGACCTGAGGTCAACCTACCCCCCTCCCCTCTACCTCTGGCTTCCAGTGGGGAGACCTGAGGTCAACCTACCCCCGTCCCCCTACCTCTGGCTTCCAGTGAGGAGACCTGAGGTCAAACTACCCCTGCCCCCCTACCTCTGGCTTCCAGTGAGGAGACCTGAGGTCAACCTACCCCCGTCCCCCTACCTCTGGCTTCCAGTGAGGAGACCTGAGGTCAACCTACCCCCCTCCCCTCTACCTCTGGCTTCCAGTGGGGAGACCTGAGGTCAACCTACCCCCCTCCCCCTACCTCTGGCTTCCAGTGGGGAGACCTGAGGTCAACCTACCCCCGTCCCCCTACCTCTGGCTTCCAGTGAGGAGACCTGAGGTCAACCTACCCCTGTCCCCCTACCTCTGGCTTCCAGTGAGGAGACCTGAGGTCAACCTACCCCCGTCCCCCTACCTCTGGCTTCCAGTGAGGAGACCTGAGGTCAAACTACCCCTGTCCCCCTACCTCTGGCTTCCAGTGGGGAGACCTCAGGTCAACCTACCCCCCTCCACCCTACCTCTGGCTTCCAGTGAGGAGACCTGAGGTCAACCTACCCCCCTCCCCCCTACCTCTGGCTTCCAGTGAGGAGACCTGAGGTCAACCTACCCCCCTCCCCTCTACCTCTGGCTTCCAGTGGGGAGACCTGAGGTCAACCTACCCCCGTCCCCCTACCTCTGGCTTCCAGTGAGGAGACCTGAGGTCAACCTACCCCCCTCCCCTCTACCTCTGGCTTCCAGTGGGGAGACCTGAGGTCAACCTACCCCCGTCCCCCTACCTCTGGCTTCCAGTGAGGAGACCTGAGGTCAACCTACCCCTGTCCCCCTACCTCTGGCTTCCAGTGAGGAGACCTGAGGTCAACCTACCCCCCTCCCCCTACCTCTGGCTTCCAGTGGGGAGACCTGAGGTCAACCTACCCCCGTCCCCCTACCTCTGGCTTCCAGTGAGGAGACCTGAGGTCAACCTACCCCTGTCCCCCTACCTCTGGCTTCCAGTGAGGAGACCTGAGGTCAACCTACCCCCGTCCCCCTACCTCTGGCTTCCAGTGAGGAGACCTGAGGTCAAACTACCCCTGTCCCCCTACCTCTGGCTTCCAGTGAGGAGACCTGAGGTCAACCTACCCCCCTCCCCTCTACCTCTGGCTTCCAGTGGGGAGACCTGAGGTCAACCTACCCCCGTCCCCCTACCTCTGGCTTCCAGTGAGGAGACCTGAGGTCAACCTACCCCCCCCCCCCCCCCCCTACCTCTGGCTTCCAGTGAGGAGACCTGAGGTCAACCTACCCCCCTCCCCCCTACCTCTGGCTTCCAGTGAGGAGACCTGAGGTCAACCTACCCCCCTCCCCTCTACCTCTGGCTTCCAGTGGGGAGACCTGAGGTCAACCTACCCCCGTCCCCCTACCTCTGGCTTCCAGTGAGGAGACCTGAGGTCAAACTACCCCTGCCCCCCTACCTCTGGCTTCCAGTGAGGAGACCTGAGGTCAACCTACCCCCCTCCCCCTACCTCTGGCTTCCAGTGGGGAGACCTGAGGTCAACCTACCCCCCTCCCCCTACCTCTGGCTTCCAGTGAGGAGACCTGAGGTCAACCTACCCCCGTCCCCCTACCTCTGGCTTCCAGTGAGGAGACCTGAGGTCAAACTACCCCTGTCCCCCTACCTCTGGCTTCCAGTGAGGAGACCTGAGATCAACCCCTCCCCATCTCGTGCTTCTGAGTGGGAGACCTTCCCAGTAGCCTGCCTAGCTCACAAGCTAGAATCAGGACGCCCACTCTGACGAGGTTAATTGACCCACATTCCCACACGGTGACATGATATCATTGACGTGACGTGCAAATGAGCGATAGAAAACCAATTGTGCAAATGTCACCATTCCAAATTTTTGTTGTGCGGGTGCTCTATGCCGCCCCTGGCAGATGCCGCCCTGGGCGGCTGCCCATGTTGCCTGTACCTAAACCCACCAGTGGGAAGAGCTATAGGAGGACGGGCTAATTGTAATGGCTGGAATAGAATACATGGAACAGAATAATATATGTTGTTTCTATGTGTTTGATACTGTTCCATGTTTTCCATTCCAGCCATTACAATGAGCCTGCCCTTCTATAGCTCCTCCCACCAGCCTCCTCTGAAGTAAAGTATGTGAACATTAATCTACCTCATCTCACAGTCACAACCAACCTACATATGAGCACCGTCCTGGGAGGCGGTTAGTTAAGAGTATGATTTATGTCTTTTTTCTGTAATACCAGAGGTCTAAATGTAGTTTCCAGGACCTCTGGACCCAGGGACAGAGAGCGTGAAGACATGGGTGTGGGTTACCAACAGCATGCTAGTGTTCGGCCTGTTAACCCACTTTATCAAAAGTCAACTTACCAAAGAAAAGCCACAGTTTTGAGGTCATTCTGAGTTGGTCTCCTCTCCTCCACTACTTCATTAGTGGCTGTGCTCCAGTCTGACACTAAAGTCTCCCATTGACACTAATAAATGCCTTGTGTTACTATAGGTTATAGCGACCTATACTAAACAATATCTCCCAATATTTTTGTTGTTGTGGCTTTTGTTTAGAGCGCTCTATGCCACAGTATTGTACCCCAGGGTAGATGTGACTCATTTATTTTTGATAAACTGGGTTAAATGGCTAGTTTATTGTACCCCAGGGTAGATATGGTTAGTTTATTGTACCCCAGGGTAGATATGGTTAGTTTATTGTACCCCAGTGTAGATATGGCTAGTTTATTGTACCCCAGTGTAGATATGGCTAGTTTATTGTACCCCAGTGTAGATATGGTTAGTTTATTGTACCCCAGGGTAGATATGGTTAGTTTATTGTACCCCAGGGTAGATATGGTTAGTTTATTGTACCCCAGTGTAGATATGGTTAGTTTATTGTACCCCAGTGTAGATATGGTTAGTTTATTGTACCCCAGTGTAGATATGGTTCGTTTATTGTACCCCAGTGTAGATATGGTTAGTTTATTGTACCCCAGTGTAGATATGGCTAGTTTATTGTACCCCAGGGTAGAGCTGGCCAGTGTATTGTACCCCAGGGTAGAGGTGACCAGTGTATTGTACCCCAGGATAGAGCTGGCCAGTGTATTGTACCCCAGGGTCGATATACCCAGTGTATTGTATCCCAGGGTAGAGCTGGCCAGTGTATTGTACCCCAGGGTAGCTATACCCAGTGTATTCTACCCCAGGGTAGATATACCCAGTGTATTGCACCCCAGGGTAGAGATGACCAGTGTATTGTACCCCAGGGTAGATATACCCAGTGTATTGTATCCCAGGGTAGAGGTGGCCAGTGTGTTGTACCCCAGGGTAGAGGTGACCAGTGTATTGTACCCCAGGGTAGATATGGTTAGTTTATTGTACCCCAGTGTAGATATGGTTAGTTTATTGTACCCCAGTGTAGATATGGCTAGTTTATTGTACCCCAGGGTAGATATGGGTAGTTTATTGTACCCCAGGGTAGATATGGGTAGTTTATTGTACCCCAGGGTAGATATGGCTAGTTTATTGTACCCCAGGGTAGATATACCCAGTGTATTGTTCCCCAGGGTAGAGGTGGCCAGTGCATTGTACTCCAGGGTAGATGTGGCCAGTGAAATGTACCCAAGGGTAGAGGTGGCCAGTGTATTGTACCCCAGGATAGAGCTGGCCAGTGCGTTGTACCCCAGGGTAGTTCTACCCAGTGTATTGTACCCCAGGGTAGAGGTGGCCAGTGTATTGTACCCCAGGATAGAGGTGGCCAGTGTATTGTACCCCAGGGTAGAGCTGGCCAGTGTATTGTACCCCAGAGTAGATATACCCAGTGTATTGTACCCCAGGGTAGAGTTGGCCAGTGTATTGTACCCCAGGGTAGATATACTCGGTGTATTGTACCCAAGGGTAGATATATACCCAGTGTATTGTACCCAAGGGTAGAGCTGGCCAGTGTATGGTACCCCAGGGTAGAGGTGGCCAGTGTATGGTACCCCAGGGTAGAGGTAGCCAGTGTATTGTACCCCAGGGTAGATATACCCAGTGTATTGTACCCCAGGGTAGAGGTGACCAGTGCATTGTACTCCAGGGTAGAGGTGACCAGTGTATTGTACCCCAGGGTAGATATACCCAATGTATTGTACCCCAGGGTAGAGCTGGCCAGTGTATTGTACCCCAGGGTAGATATACTCAGTGTATTGTACCCCAGGGTAGATATACCCAGTGTATTGTACCCCAGGGTAGAGCTGGCCAGTGTATTGTACTCCAGGGTATAGGTGGGCAGTGTATTGTACCCCAGGGTAGATGTGGCCAGTGTATGGTACCCCAGGGTAGATATACCCAGTGTATTGTACCCCAGGGTAGAGCTGGCCAGTGTATTGTACCCCAGGGTAGAGCTGGCCAGTGTATTGTACCCCAGGGTAGAGCTGGCCAGTGTATTGTACCCCAGGGTAGAGCTGGCCAGTGTATTGTACCCCAGGGTAGATATATACCCAGTGTATTGTACCCCAGGGTAGAGTTGTCCAGTGTATTGTACCCCAGGGTAGAGGTGGCCAGTGCATTGTACTCCAGGGTAGATTTGGCCAGTGAAATGGACCCCAGGGTAGATATACCCAATGTATTGTACCCCAGGGTAGAGGTGACCAGTGTATTGTACCCCAGGGTAGAGGTGGCCAGTGTATTGTACCCCAGGGTAGATATACCCAGTATATTGTACCCCAGGGTAGAGGTGGCACATCCACTGGTTTCTCCTAGGTGTGGTGAAGAGCTGGTGTGTTTGGTTTAGTGAAGAGCTGGTGTGTTTGGTTTAGTGAAGAGCAGAGTAAATGTTTCATTGTGTTTTAACCTGGAGGCATGTTGTTTCTTCTGGATATTGAGCACATTGATCGTTGATTGTGGTTTGTATCAGGAAACAGACTATTATAGACCATTAGACTTACCATTAGATTGTAGCAAGCACACAACAGCTCTCTGTCTGTCTGTATGTCTCTCTCGCTCTCCTCTCTCTCTCTTTCTCACACACACACACACACACACACACACACACACACACACACACACACACTGCTGAAAACGAGTCAACCCGTCACCAGGCAATAGTAAGCCCATCCCTCTCCAGATCTCCAGAATGTGATACCAGTGAAACAGCAGGACGTGATACCAGTGAAACAGCAGAATGTGATACCAGTGACTATGCATATATGATAAACAGAGAGTAGCAGCAGCGTAAAAGAGGGGTTGGGGAGGGGGTACACAATGCAAATAGTCTGGGTAGCCATTTGATTACCTGTTCATGGCTTGGGGGTAAAAACTGTTGAGAAGCCTTTTTGTCCTAGACTTGGCACTCCTGTACCGCTTGCCATGCGGTGGTAGAGAGAACAATCTATGACTGTGGTGGCTGGGTCTTTGACATTTTTTAGGGCCTTCCTCTGACACGCCTAGTGTAGAGGTCTTGGATGGCAGGCAGCTTTACCCCAGTGATGTACTGGGCCGTACGCACTACCCTCTGTAGTGCCTTGCGGTCGGTCCGAGCAATTACCATACCAGGCAGTGATGCAACCAGTCAGCATGCTCTCGATGGTGCAGCTGTAGAACCTTTTGAGGATCTCAGGACCCATGCAAAATCTTTTTAGTTTCCTGAGGGAGAATAGGCTTTGTCGTGCCCTCTTCACGACTGTCTTGGTGTGTTTGGACAATTCTAGTTTGTTGTTGATGTGGACACCAAGGAACTTGAAGCTCTCAACCTGCTCCACTACAGCCCCATCAATGAGAATGGGGGCGTGTTTAGTCCTCCTTTTCCTGTAGTCCACAATCATCTCCTTAGTCTTGGTTACGTTGAGGGATAGGTTGTTATTCTGGCACCACCCGGCCAGGTCTCTTATCTCCTCCCTATAGGCTGTCTCATCATTGCCGGTGATCAGGCCTACCACTGTTGTGTCATCTGCAAACTTAATGATGGTGTTAGAGTCATGCCTGGCCATGCAGTCGTGGGTGAACAGGGAGTACAGGAGGGGACTGAGCACGCACCCCTGGGGAGGCTCAGTGTTGAGGAGCAGCGTGGCAGATGTGTTGTTACCAACCCTCACCAGCTGGGGTTGGCCCCTCAGGAAGTCCAGGATCCACTTGTAGAGGGAGGTGTTTAGTCCCAGGATCCTTAGCTTAATGATGAGCTTTGAGGGTACTATGGTGTTGAATCTTGAGCTGTAGTCAATGAATAGCATTCTCACATAAGTGTTCCTTTTGTCCAGGTGGGAAAGGGCAATGCGGAGTGCAATAGAGATTGCATAATCTGTGGATCTGTTTGGGTGGTATGCAAATTGGAGTGGGTCTAGGGTTTCTGGGATAACGGTGTTGATGTGAGCCATTACTAGCCTTTCAAAGCACGTCATGGCTACAGACGTGAGTGCTACGGGTCTGTAGTCATTTAGGCAGGTTGCCTTTGTGTTCTTGGGCACAGGGACCATGGTGGTCTGCTTGAAACATGTTGGTATTACAGACTCAATCAGGGACATGTTGAAAATGTCAGTAAAGACACCTGCCAGTTGGTCAGCACATGCCCGGAGCACACGTCCTGGTAATCCGGCTGTCCGCACAGCCTTGTGTATGTTGACCTGTTTAAAGGTCTCACTCATGTCGGCTATGGAGAGCGTGATCACAGTCGTCTGGAACAGCTGATGCTCTCATGCATGCCTCAGTGTTGCTTGCCTCGAAGCGAGCATATAAGTGATTTAGCTCGTCTGGTATGCTCGTGTCAGCTCGCGGCTGTGCTTCCCTTTGCAGTCTGTGATAGTTTGCAAGCCCCGCCACATAAGACGAGCGTCAGAGCAGGTTTAGTATGATTCAATCTTAGCCCTGTATTGATGCTTTGACAATTTGATGGTTCATCGCAGGGCATAGCAGGATTTCTTGTAAGCTTCCGGGTTTTAGAGTCCCGCACCTTGAAAGCGGCAGCTCTGCCCTTTAGCTCAGTGCGAATGTTGCCTGTCATCCATGGCTTCTGGTTGGGGTATGTACGTACAGTCACTGTGGGGACGATGTCATTGATGCACTTATTGATAAAGCCAGTGACTCTTGTGGTGTATTCCTCAATGCCATCGGAAGAATCCTGGAACATGTTCCAGCCTGTGATAGCAAAACAGTCCTGTAGTTTAGCATCTGCTTCATCTGACCACTTTTTTATAGACCGAGTCACTGGTGCTTCCTGCTTTAATTTTTGCTTCTAAGCAGGAATCAAGAGGATAGAGTTGTGATCAGATTTACCAAATGGGGGGCGATGGAGAGCTTTGTACGCGTCTCAGTGTGTGGAGTACAGGTGATCTAGAATTTGTTTCCCTCTGATTGCACATTTAACATGTTGATAGAAATTTGTTAGAACTGATTTAAGTTTCCCTGCATTAAAGTCTCCGGCCACTAGGAGCGCCAAACAGCCACGAAAAGTATAGCTGAGAACTCTCTAGGCAATATACTCTACTTCAGGCGATCAAAATCTAGAGACTTCCTTAGATTTCGTGCACCAGCTGTTGTTTACAAATATGCACAGACCACCCCCTAGTCTTACTGGAGTGTTCTGTTCTATCTTGCCGGTGCATCTTATATCCCGCTAGCTGAATATCCATGTCGTCATTCAGCCACGATTCTGTGAAACACAGGATATTACAGTTTTGCTGTAAGATACGGTTGCAGAAACATGATGTACAAAATAAGTTACAAATAACGTGAAAAAAACCACATAATAGCACGATTGGTTGGGCGCCCATAAAACTGCTGCCATTTCTTCCGGCGCCATTTTTTATATAAAGTCCTTACTGCTGTTACTTTACCACACACAGCTCCATATCTCCTTAGGCCCTGTGTATAAATGTGTGGTTGATGACTGACCTCTCCTTACTATAGAGACAAAGGTCAGAGGTTAGAGGTCAAGCACTTGCACTCTAGTGACAGCCAGTCAAACTCAGGTTCACTGCCCTCCCACTATTCTATATACAAGACTGAGCTCTTTCAGTCTGACACATTCTCCAGTTGGACCAAGGTTCAGATTAAGCTGAATATGGGACAGTTTCAGGAAGTTGACTCAGCCATCTTAGCTTTATGTGTTGGCTTGGCTGGATGCTTGAGACTTGCGTGACTGTGGTGTGGTGGAGAGATGGATGAGTGTACTGGTCTGTAGTGTAGCGTGTGCTGGTAGTCTGCTCTGCTGACAGAAATACGACTCCCTCGTCTCATCCAGGATCAGTTAATATACATTTCTAATCTATGTCACACATCTGCAGCAGGTAACTATGTCAAGGGAGAGAAATAGGCAGGCAGGGAGGGAGAAAGAGAGAGAGATAGAGGGAGAGAAAGAGTCAGGGAGGGAGGGAGAGAAGCACTTTCCTATTTTTTTTCAGTCACTAACTACATTTGACAAGTGGCCAGACCAGGCTGTCACAATAACATCTCTATAGGTTGTATGAAACTGTCACCAGAGAGATGGCATGTCAACACACTTCATCCTATGAAAGTCAGATCTTGTTTTATCGGTGTCCACTTAGTCCTTTTTATTGACATAAAAGGTGCTGTGACTGTTACGGGTAATTACCCTCTTGGCCCCTACAGGCCCTCAAGGGCCCCGTCCAGAGCCTATATGACTGGGGCTCTGACTGACAGGAAGTGGAGTAATACCCATTGGGGGCAAAAAGGCCACATGCCCCCTCAGATTTGTCCAGTTTTTTTCATTTTTCAGATGTTAAATTAATAACTAAACTTCATTTTTACACCTCAGATTGCAGCCCAAATAAATGCTTCACAGAGTTCAAGTAACAGACACATCTCAACATCAATTGTTGAAATGAGACTTTGTGCCTCTGTGCACAAAGCGAGGTCCATACAGAAATGGTTTGTCGAGATTAGCGTGGAAGAACTTGACTGGCTTGCACAGAGCCCTGACCTCAATCCCATCGAACACCTTTGGGATTTGGGATGAGTTGGAACGCCGACTGCAAGCCAGGCCTAATCGCCCAGCATCAGTGCCCGACCTCCCTAATGCTCTTGTGGCTGTTCAGAAGCAAATCCCTGCAGCAATGTTAACTACTTTTTCAAAGTTTAGTGAAATAAACAATATTATTCTTAAGGCTAGCTTAACTTCTTCCAGTGTGAAGTAATTGGTAGCTTGGTAAACTATACAGTATATTTCAGAGTATCTTTCCCAATAGTGGCATGTATTGAGGATGTGTGTTATGATACCATGTACTGTACAGTGATGTGGATGTACTCTCCTAGGCATGTTAGTGCAGTATATTGAGATGTGTGCTTGACAACAGTCAGAATGACACCCTCATTAAAATGACAATTGAACAGAGGTATGCTTAGATGACCATTGCAGATGTTTTTATGGTTATGGCTCTAGATTGCAGGAAAAACTGTTTTAGGTTTTTGAAAAACTGCTGACTATAGGTCATTAATATAGGCCATATTGAGGTTACTTCCAGAACCAGGAGACAGAAGACATGACTGCTGAGGTGAGCTGGATGACACAGAGCCTTCAGAAAGTATTCACACGCCTAGATTATTCTTCACATTTTGTTGTTACAGCCTGAAATTATAATTGATTAAATTGTGATTTTGTGTCACTGATCTACACACTATACCCCAGAATGTCAGTGTTTTTAGGAATGTTTACAAATTAATACAAAATTAAAAGCTTAAATTAGTCAATAACTATTCAACCCTTTTGTTATGACAAGCCTAAATATATTCAGGAGTAAAACAAGTGCTTCACAAGTCACATAATATATTGCATGGACTAACTCTGTGTGCAATAATAGCGTTTAACATGATTTTGAAATTACTACCCCATCTCTGTACCCCACACATACAATTCTCTGTAAGGTCCCTCAGTCGAGCAGTGAATTTCAAGCACAGATTCAACCACAAAGACCAGGGACGTTTTCCAATGGTTCGCAAAGAAGTGCATGTATTGGTAGATGGGTGAAAAAATAAAGCAGACATTGAATATCTCTTTGAGCATGGTGCAGTTATTAACTACACTTTGGAAGGTCACTGCAAAGGCAAAGGCACCCACCCTAACTCAGTTACCGTAGAGGAAGGAAACCACTCAAGGATCTCACCATGAGGCAAATGGTGATTTTAACACAGTTAACTGAGATAACTGAGGATGGATCAGCAACATTGTAGCTACTCCACAATACTAACCTAAAATACAGCGTGAAAAGAAGGAAGCCTGTACTGGATAAAAATATTCCAAAACATGCTTCCTGTTGCTTCCTGCCTTCCTGTTTGGGAAGGCACTAAAGTAATACTCCAAATACCCCAGCCACTTTAATAATGGGAATTGATAGGAAATGATGTAAATATATCACTAGCCACTTTAAACAATGCTACCTTATATAATGTTACTTACCCTACATTATTCATCTCATATGCATACGTATATACTGTACTCTATATCATCGACTGCATCCTTATGTAATACATGTATCACTAGCCACTTTAACTATGCCACTTTGTTTACATACTCATCTCATATGTATATACTGTACTCGATATCAGCTACTGTATCTTGCTTATGCTGCTCTGTACCATCACTCATTCATATATCCTTATGTACATATTCTTTATCCCCTGACACTGTGTATAAGACAGTAGTTTTGGAATTGTTAGTTAGATTACTTGTTGGTTATTACTGCATTGTCGGAACTAGAAGCACAAGCATTTCGCTACACTCGCATTAACATCTGCTAACCATGTGTATGTGACAAATAAAATTTGATTTGATTTGATTTGAAAACAAATGTTATGTTTGGGGCAAATCCAACACAACACATCACTGAGTACCACATAGCTGCATCATGTTATGGGCATGCTTGTCATCGGCAAGGACTAGGGAGTTTTTTTGTTGATAAAAAGAAATGGAAGACCGCTAAGCACAGGCAGAGGAAAACTTGGTTCAGTTTGCTTTCCAACAGACACTGGGAAATAAATTCACCTTTCAGCACCTTTCAGCAGGAAAACACGCGGCCAAAATTTCACCAAGATGACATTGATCGTTCCTGATTGGCTTAGTTCGAGTTTTGACTTAAATCAGCTTGAAAATGTCTATCTAGCAATGATCAACAACCAACTTCACAGCGCTTGAAGATGGAAAAAAACGTATAATGTGTGTATGTTTGTGTGCATGTGTGTATCAGCTAGGAAAGCACCTTGTTTTGACCTGAGAAGAGCATTATGTAATCTTTAGACTGGAGCATTAACCATGGCCTCCTGATAAAGGTCTGTGGTCCACTGTCAGTCACTCAGCCTGTTTCAACATGCTGCTGGTGGTTCACTGTCAGTCAGACAGACATTGCCTCTCTGGTCAGTCTCAGTAGTGTTGTACTAGCTAGCTGTGTGGACAGAATGGGGGTGGAGGGGCAGACACCTATGGCTAGTGGTTATAGTCTCTGAATGTATCATGGTGTAATTGTCACGACGTGGTCGGCCCCTCTGCCTTGTTCGGCGGTCGGCGCTAACGATCGTCTAGCCATCACTGATCCATTTTTAATTTTCCATTGGTTTTGACTTCCATCACACCTGGTTCTATTCCCATCAATTAAATGTGTATTTAACCCTCTGTTTCCCCTCATGTCCTTGTCAGTGATTGTTTGATGTTATGTTTGTGCAAGTCATGTGTTGGTGACCGATGGGTTTTTGTATCCACTGACTTCCCTGCCACCACCAACACCCATTACAGTAATAACTCCTGTAGTAAACAACTAATACCAGACAGATGTGATAACTTTGGAGAAAAATGTGTTCTGCATCTCCATATACTGAAAATAAATGTATTGATTTTATTCATTTAAAACAATCTATTTTTATTTTACCTTTATTTAACTAGGCAAGTCAGTTAAGAACAAATTCTTATTTTCAATGACGGCCTAGGAACTGTGGGTTAACTGCCTGTTCAGGGGCAGAACGACAGATTTGTACCTTGTCAGCTCGGGGATTTGAACTTGCAACCTTCCGATTACTAATCCAACGCTCTAACCACTAGGCTACCCTACCGCCCTATAAAGAAGAACTCATATAATCTCTGTCTGGCTTTTTTTCTCCAAGAATTTAAAGACAAGATCATATTCATGTTTTAATTGGTCTATTGATACCCTGTTATTACGAATTCCTCTGACGTTTTCCCTCTCCTGAACAAACCCCCTTTACTGTGTTTAATGTTGACCTCCGTCTGAACCCCTGTCATGCCTTCATCAGTCTCCTGCCAATGGCGTGTGTCTGTGACACTGGCTTCTTGTCCTAGCTCTGCCCAGGGATGCTATAACCCTGTCACGGTGTACCTATACTTCTCCCACCTGAGTGCAGGGGTGTGTATATGTGTATGTGTGTGCTTGCGTCAAGGATCTGGGAGTGGGCCCGACTGACGCTATGCAGGAAGTAACCACCAGTAAGACTGACACTATGCAGGAAGTAACCTCCAGTAAGACTGATGCTATGCAGGAAGTAACCTCCAGTAATACTGACGCTATGCCGGAAGTAACCTCCAGTAATACTGATGCTATGCAGGAAGTAACCTCCAGTAAGACTGACGCTTTGCAGGAAGTAATCTCCAGTAAGACTGACGCTATGCAGGAAGTAACCTCCAGTAAGACTGACGCTATGCAGGAAGTAACCTCCAGTAAGACTGACGCTATGCAGGAAGTAACCTCCAGTAAGACTGACGCTATGCAGGAAGTAACCTCCAGTAAGACTGACGCTATGCAGGAAGTAACCTCCAGTAAGACTGACGCTATGCAGGAAGTAACCACCAGTAAGACTGACACTATGCAGGAAGTAACCTCCAGTAAGACTGATGCTATGCAGGAAGTAACCTCCAGTAATACTGACGCTATGCCGGAAGTAACCTCCAGTAATACTGACGCTATGCAGGAAGTAACCTCCAGTAAGACTGACGCTTTGCAGGAAGTAATCTCCAGTAAGACTGACGCTATGCAGGAAGTAACCTCCAGTAAGACTGACGCTATGCAGGAAGTAACCTCCAGTAAGACTGACGCTATGCAGGAAGTAACCTCCAGTAAGACTGACGCTATGCAGGAAGTAACCTCCAGTAAGACTGACGCTATGCAGGAAGTAACCTCCAGTAAGACTGACGCTATGCAGGAAGTAACCTCCAGTAATACTGACGCTATGCAGGAAGTAACCTCCAGTAAGACTGACGCTATGCAGGAAGTAACCTCCAGTAAGACTGACGCTATGCAGGAAGTAACCTCCAGTAAGACTGACGCTATGCAGGAAGTAACCTCCAGTAAGACTGACGCTATGCAGGAAGTAACCTCCAGTAAGACTGACGCTATGCAGGAAGTAACCTCCAGTAAGACTGACGCTATGCAGGAAGTAACCTCCAGTAATACTGACGCTATGCAGGAAGTAACCTCCAGTAAGACTGACGCTATGCAGGAAGTAACCTCCAGTAAGACTGACGCTATGCAGGAAGTAACCTCCAGTAAGACTGACGCTATGCAGGAAGTAACCTCCAGTAAGACTGACGCTATGCAGGAAGTAACCTCCAGTAAGACTGACGCTATGCAGGAAGTAACCTCCAGTAATACTGACGCTATGCAGGAAGTAACCTCCAGTAAGACTGACGCTATGCAGGAAGTAACCTCCAGTAATACTGACACTATGCAGGAAGTAACCTCCAGTAATACTGACCATGGAGGAAGTGCTAAGTACGAAGAAGTAAATATGTGCCTTGTTGGATATCCCTCACAAACCTGTGTGAAGTACTGGTTCTATATGTCCCTTCATGGCCCCCATTATCTGATGTTTGAGGTAGTACAGATGGCCCCACCCCCAAGTATTGTATACCCCTGGTACTCACTGTATCAGGTATTCAGTGTTCCCATTTAAAAATCAGGATGATTAGTCTGTCAACACCAGGATCAAGACTTCGCTAAGCAGCCTGTTCTCAGAGCCATACGAATCATAATATATGTATTTATGAGCACCTCCAAGACATGCGATGCTGTATGTACTAATGGTCTACTTACTGTAAACAGAAACTAAATGAAGTAGGGAGGTCGGTTGGGGAGGATGGGTGGCAGTATAGCGCAACTGTCTAGCAATCCAAAAGTTTTGTGATATTGTATTATTATATTATGATACTATACGTACTATATGATATTATACGACCACTATTCCATTCATAATGTACCCTAACGTGTCATAGGAAATGAGTGTCACAGATTTACGTGCATAATAATATGAATTGCCCTGAGACCAGGTTGTACCAAGACAGAGTAGACAGTGGGATCGACACAGAGACAGGAGCAAGAAGTATCAGGCTTTAAACTAGAGCCAAGATCAACAAGTCTCACAAACAATTGTGTGTGTGTGTGCGTCCGTGTGTGCGTCCGTGCGTGCGTGTGTCACACCACTGCAGGTACAGAGGGGTCAGCTGTTCTAGTCTAGCAGACACTTCACATGACCCATCGAACTCAGCCCTGTCTGGAACACAAAGACCCAGCTACCTGGGAGGTCCACACACACCACACTGGGTTCTCATGTGTGGGAGGTCTAAGGGAAGATCAGTTGCCTTAGAGGAGAGGAATGAAAATGTGACGGGGGGAATGTGAGTCACTGGAGTCAAGGAGAGTATGGTCGAGGGTGTGTGTGGCTGTCATATGTGCATGTATGGTGAGAGCGGAGTTTATGTGTGTATGTGTTTGTGTGTATGGTGGGAGGTATGTGAAACACTACTCTACTTCCCCTTCTCCTGGTCATCCCCTTCCTCTGGGCTTCCCCTTCCCTTGGTCTTCCCCTCCCCCTGGTCTTCCGCTCCCCCTGGTCTTCCCTTCCCCTGGTCTTCCCCTCCCCCTGGTCTTCCCCTTCCCCTGGTCTTCTCCTTCCCCTGGTCTTCTCCTTCCCCTGGTCTTCTCCTGGTCTCCCCCTTCCCCTGGTCTCTCCTTCTCCTGGTCTCCCCCTTCCCCTGGTCTCTCCTTCTCCTGGTCTCCCCCTTCCCCTGGTCTCTCCTTCTCCTGGTCTTCCCCTTCCCCTGGTCTTCCCCTTCCCCTGGTCTCCTCCTGGTCTTCCCCTTCCCCTGGTCTTCCCCTTCCCCTGGTCTCCACCTGGTCTTCCCCTTCCCCTGGTCTCCACCTGGTCTTCCCCTTCACCTGGTCTCCCCCTTCCCTGGTCTCCACCTGGTTCTCCCCTTCATCTGGTCTTCCCCTTATCTCTCTCATTCCTTGAGAAAAATAGTTTAGTTACTGAGTCTGTAGAAAGGCACAGGGGTAGAAGCGTGAACAAACAGGATCTCTATATTACCTGTTACTTTAGAGCAGGTGGCTCACGACCAAAATTTGGGTCGTGGGAGGTTTTGAATGGGTCACTTGTCATTATTTTATGACGAATACTCCAATCTGACTTAAACAACTAAAACCAGGTAGAAAGTGTGTAGAAATGATAATGAATGATGTATCGCTCAGTGATTCTGTAACGGCTGTCGTGGGTTGAAGAAGGTGAGGACCAAGGTGCAGCGTGGTACTTGTTCATCTTTATTTAGGAATTGAACACTGAATGAAAAAACAACAAAAGAGAATGAACAAAACCGAAACAGTTCTGTCTGGTACAGAATACAAAAACAGAAAACAACTACCCCTCAACACAGGTGGGAAAAGGCTGCCTATGTATGGTTCTCAGTCAGAGACAACGATAGACAGCTGCCTCTGATTGAGAACCACACCTGGCCAAACAACACAGAAATCCAAAACATAGAAAATGAACATAGAATGCCCACCCTGGCCTAACCAAAATAGAGAATAAAAACCTCTCTATGGCCAGGGCGTGACAGATTCCTAAATGACTTGTGTGAAGGACGTCACACTGCTTGTTTCGTCTCATCTTATCAACTGTTGACCTTAGTTGTGTTCCAAATCCCTCATGGTCCTAGTTCCACAGCAACTGGTCTGCCTTATCAGGATACTAGACAGTTGCTCTTTGCCTCCTTCCTTAGAAATATGAATATTCAGCAACAACATGCTTGAACACTTTCCCTTGTCTCACTCAGTAACTTTCCATACACAAAGTTCCTATTCACCCTTCATTGACCTCAAAATATACATTTGCTATAAATGTAAAGGAATCCCTAAGCGCCAGTATGGTGACACAAATAAGTACATTTCAAGCTAGAATGCAACACTGCTAAGGAGGCTGAAGTACATTAGCACTGTAGAAGCAGTGCCTGCATCAATTACCAGCTCTGTAGTAACCATATAGATTCGATGTGTTAGGCTAGAGTGCTGTGTTGAGTAAAGTGTGTTCATTGATCATGTAGTGAGCCCGCTGAAGTTAACTCACTGAGGTCAATCACACGGCAGCAGAGTGGTCGATACTTTCATTAAGCACAACGCGAACCACATGGTGACTGATGTGGATCATGCGGCACCTCTAGGTTTCTACTGCTATAGTACTTGAGAACCTGTTATAGGATATCAGCTCTGATACTGTGCACACGGCTTATAGTAGGCATACCACAGGCGGCTGTTGGCACCTTAATTGGGGAGGACAGGCTCATAGCCATTACTATGAGCCATCCTTCCCTCAGCAGCCTCCAATCAGGCAAAAATAAACTGCTTAAAGTTATCCAAATTGTATATATCATATAAATAAATGATAATATATGCCATTTATCAGCTGCTTTGAACAACAGGAACTTACATTAATCTGTGCATACATTTTGTGTGGGTGGCCCCAGCTGGAATCACATATCCAACCCTGATGTTACTCGGATGAACTGTAGGGTACATGAAACCCAGTAGGGTACAGTTTCCTAGCCTTGCCAGTAAAAAAAGTTTAGGATATCATCCTAAACGGCTTGGGCCTGTTGCTACTGCAGGGTGGTGGGGGAGGGAGTTGACATTATTATAGGGGGTGGGGTTTTGATTGTATTATAGGAGGGTGAGGTTGGGGGTAGGGTGTGTTGATACTATTGTAGGATGGTGAGGTGGGGGGTGTTGACACTTATAGGATGGTGAGGTGGGGGTAGGGGGTGGGGTGTTGACAGTATTATAGGATGGTGAGATGGGGGGTAGGGGGTGGGGTGTTTTCTCTATTATAGGATGGTGGGGGTGGGGGGTGGGGTTTTGTCTCTATTATAGGATGGTGAGGTGTGGGGTAGGGGGTGGGGTGTTGTCTCTATTATAGGATGGTGAGGTGTGGGGTAGGGGGTGGGGTGTTGTCTCTATTATAGGATGGTGGGGGTGGGGGGTGGGGTTTTGTCTCTATTATAGGATGGTGAGGTGTGGGGTGGGGGGTGGGGTGTTGTCTCTATTATAGGATGGTGAGGTGTGGGGTGGGGGGTGGGGTGTTGTCTCTATTATAGGATGGTGTGGGGTAGGGGGTGGGGTTTTGTCTCTATTATAGGATGGTGTGGGGTGGGGGGTGGGGTTTTGTCTCTATTATAGGATGGTGGGGGTGGGGGGTGGGGGGTGGGGTTTTGTCTCTATAGGATAGTGGGGGTGGGGGGTGGGGTTTTGTCTCTATTATAGGATGGTGGGGGTGGGGGGTGGGGTTTTGTCTCTATTATAGGATGGTGAGGTGGGGGGTGGGGTTTTGTCTCTATTATAGGATGGTGAGGTGTGGGGTAGGGGGTGGGGTGTTGTCTCTATTATAGGATGGTGGGGGTGGGGGGTGGGGTTTTGTCTCTATTATAGGATGGTGGGGGTGGGGGGTGGGGTTTTGTCTCTATTATAGGATGGTGAGGTGTGGGGTAGGGGGTGGGGTGTTGTCTCTATTATAGGATGGTGAGGTGTGGGGTAGGGGGTGGGGTGTTGTCTCTATTATAGGATGGTGAGGTGTGGGGTAGGGGGTGGGGTGTTGTCTCTATTATAGGATGGTGGGGTGTGGGGTGGGGGGTGGGGTTTTGTCTCTATTATAGGATGGTGAGGTGTGGGGTAGGGGGTGGGGTGTTGTCTCTATTATAGGATATTTTTTATGGTTATCTCCATTTAAAACATTGTCATCTTGCGTAATGTTGTGAAGGGGCTATGTGTTTGTGTGGTCTAGTTTTGGTGAAGGGGCTATGTGTTTGTATGGTCTAGTTTTGGTGAAGGGGCTATGCGTTTGTATGGTCTAGTTTTGGTGAAGGGGCTATGTGTTTGTATGGTCTAGTTTTGGTGAAGGGGCTATGTGTTTGTATGGTCTAGTTTTGGTGAAGGGGCTATGTGTTTGTATGGTGTAGTTTTGGTGAAGGGGCTATGTGTTTGTATGGTGTAGTTTTGGTGAAGGGGCTATGTGTTTGTATGGTCTAGTTTTGGTGAAGGGGCTATGTGTTTGTATGGTGTAGTTTTGGTGAAGGGGCTATGTGTTTGTATGGTCTAGTTTTGGTGAAGGGGCTATGTGTTTGTATGGTCTAGTTTTGGTGAAGGGGCTATGTGTTTGTATGGTCTAGTTTTGGTGAAGGGGCTATGTGTTTGTATGGTCTAGTTTTGGTGAAGTGGCTATGTGTTTGTATGGTCTAGTTTTGGTGAAGGGGCTATGTGTTTGTATGGTCTAGTTTTGGTGAGGAGAGATTCGCACTGTAAAGAAAAATATACATGGATGGAGGGCCACACACACACACACACACACACACACACACACACACACACACACACACACACACACACACACACACACACACACACTCAGTGTGTGTCGTTGACCGATATACTGTAAATGAACCAAAAGTTTAATAGTTGAATACACAACTAGGCTGAAACTGTCCATGTTTCCCATTTGGGACAGTAATGAAATAAACACACACATTAAACCCTTGATTACCACTGAGACCACCAGACCACCACACTGAATGACGCCAATTCATCAGATGAAATAATCAGCGTGTTCCCCTGAAGCAAAACACAGACCTCTCTCTCAATCTCTTCTACTGCCGCTGCAATTAGGATGTTAAGTGTTTTCTATTCACCTGCCCCGTTCATTCGCTCTGTCCCCAGTGGAGCTTTTCATTCTTAAAGGCCCAATGCACCCAATGCAGCCAAAAACTGAGATTTTTTTTGGATTATTATCAAAAAAATATTTCTCAAGAAAGAATTTTACTAGGACAGTCTGGGAGTGGTCTGAGAAGGGAGTGGAAAACTGAAAACAAGCTGTTACTGGCAAAGAGGTTTGGAATTATTTACAGTTGAATAGCTGCTGATCAAGACCGAAAACGATGACAAACAACATTTCTGAAGAAAGAGAAGAGAAAACAGTTAGTCACTGCATTGAAGCATTCCTCTGTGTATAATACACACACACACACACACACACACACACACACACACACACACACACACACACACACACACACACACACACACACACACACTGTGGCTCTAAGGATCACATGATTTAAAAGAAGAACATGGGCCTCATCAAAACACCCACCAACTGTCTGTTTCACCGTAAATGCAGAATATTTTCACAAGACAGGACACGATGCAACACACACAGACCATTTCACCTATTAGGCAGAAAAACAGTCACCAGAAGTTCATCCTGTTTCCAAGAAACTCATGTTTTATGACAGAGAATTTACATAATTGTGACACTGAAGTGATGAATGCATACTTAATTAAGTCAATGCATATAACGGTGAGATGGAAGAAGTTTCCCTTTGTACTTGCCTTTGCCTTTTGATGTGACTGCTTGCACCCCAGAGCACTCTGCATAAAGCTGTTACCTCGACCACAACCACAGACTCAACTCTTCTCCTTTACAGAGTCAACTTGTTCCTGAAGATCTCTATCTAAACAGTCATGGAAGCCACCCTGACAGCCAGTGAGTGCCAGGTAGAGGAACAGAAAGACCTACTGCTTTCACTGAGAGCCACAGTGGAGAAACAGAGTTCTGCACTCCAAGAGCTGAGAGCCACCGTGGAGGAACTGAAGAGAGAGAACAGAGAGAGACCGAAGGTAGCCTTCTCAGCTTCACTGTCTGAAACCAAAGGACCCTTCAATACTGACATCACCCTGGTCTACAAGCATGTCTTCACCAACATTGGCAATGCTTACAGTCCGGTGACTGGCATCTTTAAGGCGCCGGTGAGTGGAATCTACTACTTCAGATTCACTGCCTTTGGAATGACCTCCAAACATAGAAGAGTGTCCCTGTACAAAGGAGGACAACGTATGGTGACTGTGACTGACCATAGCACACCACATGATGGAGAAGACAGTGGATCCAATGGTGTCACCCTGCAGCTGGTAGAAGGTGAAGAGGTCTACACACGTCTTATAGCAGAACATCAAGTCTATGATGATGCGGCTCACCACACCACCTTCACTGGATTCCTGATCTCCGCTTAGGAAGCAGAGTAACAGTTGTTAGCAAAAACTAGCATTTCATTACAAAGTCAAATTTCAGCTTTTTTATTCAGTAAAATTGTTAATGAATAGATGATAAACAGTTCCAGTGATTTTACATTCTCTAAACTAAAATTGAAAAACATTGAAACTAGGTTTAGATTACAATGTGAAAATCCTTTACAAAGTTTTTGATTTGCTACTGAAATGCATCGACTGTGGTGTTTTATGTGATGCTTAAGACATTGAGTTGTATGTTTGATTTAAAATAAAATAAGATACACATTGAAGTGTCTAAGTTCGTAAAAAAATATTGAGAGATGTACAGTATGCATGAATATTCTCCAACCGCCCCCTCCTTCCAAAAATGTAAGAAATGTTTTTAAATGTAAATTCGGTCCGTTTCTGTGTTCATTTTTTAAAATACATTTTAAAATATTTATTTACACATTTTTGCCAATCTGGGATAGGAGGCTGTCTGACAATTGTTTCCTGAAATTCATCATTGTATACAATCGAATCATTTCCTAGCATGATTGATAAGGTGCTATGGAAAATATGACTACCATAACAATTAGTGTGTTTTGGATGCAGGAAATCAGTGAATTAATTGTTTGGCTTTCCATTTCATTTGGTGCCAGCACCCTGTATGTTATTTAAAGACAATCTGGACATGCTCTAGTAGGAGCCTACACGATGTCAGGCACACAATACCATTCAGGACAACATATATTAATCAGTATCGGACCGTCATTCTGGACAACATATATTAATCAATATCGGACCGTCATTCAGGACAACATATATTAATCAATATCGGACCGTCATTCAGGACAACATATATTAATCAATATCGGACCGTCATTCTGGACAACATATATTAATCAGTATCGGACAGTCATTCTGGACAACATATATTAATCAATATCGGACCGTCATTCTGGACAACATATATTAATCATTCTGGACAACAGGAATTGAAAACATCAACATCCCTCTTTCTGAAACCTTTTTGGTCATGCATACTGAAAATACATGCATATTTAGGTTCTCCAAAATATGTTGTCGCGGCTCACAGACAGATGGTTTGCATCACTGATACAGTATGAGTGTGAATGGACAAGAGGAGTGCTGTATGTGGAATGACAGCAGCCTTGCACTGAGCACTGTTTGACCCTGGTTGAGTTGTTGCCTATCTTTTACATTCTGTAATTTCCTCAACTCTCACGTGGTTCAGTGGTTGACATCATGCATGTATCAACACACACACCATACATGGCTTTATATGGAACACACTGAGGTGAAAGTCATTGGATGTCAGGGAGAGATGGAAGTAGAGATGGATGGAGAGTTGGAGGGAGGTGGAGAAGGATGGAGAGTGGGAGGGAGGTGGAGAAGGATGGAGAGGTGGAGAAGGATGGAGAGTTGAAGGGAGGTGTAAGATGGAGAGTTGGAGGGAGGTGGAGAATGATGGAGAGTTGAAGGGAGGTGAAGAAGGATGGAGAGTTGGAGGGAGGTGGAGAATGATGGAGAGTTGAAGGGAGGTGAAGAAGGATGGAGAGTTGAAGGGAGGTGTAAGATGGAGAGTTGGAGGGAGGTGGAGAATGATGGAGAGTTGAAGGGAGGTGAAGAAGGATGGAGAGTTGGAGGGAGGTGGAGAATGATGGAGAGTTGAAGGGAGGTGAAGAAGGATGGAGAGTTGAAGGGAGGTGTAAGATGGAGAGTTGGAGGGAGGTGGAGAATGATGGAGAGTTGAAGGGAGGTGAAGAAGGATGGAGAGTTGGAGGGAGGTGGAGAAGGATGGAGAGTTGAAGGGAGGTGAAGAAGGATGGAGAGAGAGGGAGGTGGAGAAGGATGGAGAGAGAGAGGGAAGTAGAGAAGGATGGAGAGAGAGAGGGAGAGAGACACAAACACACATAGGGACCAAAATGCCATGTTACAAGGTCGTGAGAGCAGACCATTACCAAGTCCCCACATCTTTCCTATAGTAGATACCAACCCAATTAGATTTCATAACAATCAATCAGAAATATAAGATGTGCTCTGGGCACAACCAGATGTGTGTGTAACATAATATCATTACTAAACTGGAACATCTTTTAAAGAATACCTCTAAGGTGATATCATTTATTCAGAAGACGCTTCAGTTAAACAATAGCAGATGTGGAAATAGAATTGAGTACACATTGTCAGCATAGCTCACGTAAACATGCACAGCTCCCCTCTCAAATGGCACCCTATTCCCTGCATAGTGCACTAGAACATATGAGGCTCTGGTCAAAAGTAGTGCACTATGTAGGGAATAGGGTGCCGTTCGGGAGGTTATGTAAGATAAGATCACAATGTTCTTTTTAGAATACCAAACCTCGTTCACCATGGTGAAATCGGAAAGAACATTTGCCCTAAGAAATGTGGGTTTTATGAAAACAGGATATCCCCTACATAAACAATAACAGAAACAACAACTGTTTCTATTCCAAACAGGTGAAGATAATTATGTTATTCAATCTGGTGCCTTTATGGGTGAATGCTGACACCCACATGTCTGTGCCAGGCCAATAAAACTAGATCCTGTCTGCTAGTACCTGCGTCTGATCAAACCAAATTTTATTTGTCACATGCGCCGAATGCAACAGGTGTAGTAGACCTTACTGTGAAATGCTTACTTACAAGCCCTTAACCAACAATGCAGTTCAAGAAATAGAGTTAAGAAAATATTTACTAAATAAACTAAAGTAAAAAATAAAATAAAAGAACACAATGAAATAACAATAATACAAGGTCTGGTGATTTTCATCATTATTTTCAATTGGCCTAAACATGCCCTTTTCTACTGTCCTGTAGGTAATATGAAGGTAGTACTGTATTTAGAGGGTCAACAGTTATTAACCTTGGGGCTCCGGAGGGGCACAGCTGTCTAAGGCACTGCATCTCAGTGCTAGAGGCATCACTACAGTCCCTGGTTCGAATCCAGGCTGTGTCACATGCAGCCGTGATTGGGAGACCCATAGGGCGGCGCACAATTGGCCCAGCGTCGTCCGGGTTTGGCCGGGGTAGGCCGTCATTGTAAATAAGAATTTATTCTTAACTGACTTGCCTTTTTAAATTAAATAATTAAAAATATCTCCAACAACAATAGGAGACAGTGACTTATTAACAGTTATGGTTGCTTCTTTCATCGGAGCATTGGCAACGTTACAAGTGATTAATTTCCTGTTGTCTTCCGGCCTGTGTCATTCATTCATTCATTCATTCCTATTTCCGGCCCACATCATCATTTCCTCGTCCGGTCCCCTAAGTCATAACACTGAGTGGTCCTGGGGTCTGGTTCCCTAAGTCATAACACTGAGTGGTCCTGGGGTCCGGTCCCCTAAGTCATAACACTGAGTGGTCCTGGGGTCTGGTTCCCTGCAGTCATAAGTGAGTGGTCCTGGGGTCCGGTCCCCTAAGTCATAACACTGAGTGGTCCTGGGGTCTGGTTCCCTGCAGTCATAACAGTGAGTGGTCCTGGGGTCTGGTGCCCTACAGTCATAACACTGAGTGGTCCTGTGGTCTGGTTCTCTGCAGTCATAGCACTGAGTGGTCCTGGGGTCTGGTCTGGCCACCTGTAGTCATAACACTGAGTGGTCCTGGGGTCTGTTCTGGCCACCTGCAGTCATAACATTGAGTGTTCCTGGGGTCTGGTCTGGCTACCTGCAGTCATAACACTGAGCGGTCCCGGGGTCTGGTCACCTGTAGTCAGTCATAACACTGAGTGCATTAGGCATCTAAGGGCTCTATTGAATAAATTCCATGCAGCCTTGTTAACCAGTTGGAACACTGGGATGAGAAATGTAATTTACAGTGCCTTGCAAAAGTATTCATCCCCCTTGGTGTTTTTCCTATTTTGTTGCATTACAATCTGTAATTTAAATGGATTTTTGGGGGATTTAATGTAATGGACATACACAAAATAGTCCAAATTGGTGAAGTGAAATGAAAAAAATTACTTATTAAAAAAAATGTATGGAAAAGTGGTGCGTGCATAGGTATTCACCCCTTTTGCTATGAAGCCCCTAAATAAGATCTGGTGCAACCAATTAGCTTCAGAAGTCACATAATTAGTAAAATAAAGTCCACCTGTGTGTAATCTAAGTGTCACATGATCTGTCACATGATCTCAGTATATATACACCTGTTTTGAAAGGCCCCAGAGTCTGCAACACAGCTAAGCAAGGGGCACCACCAAGCAAGCAGCACCATGAAGACCAAGGAGCTCTCCAAACAGGTCAGGGACAAAGTTGTGCAGAAGTACAGATCAGGGTTGGGTTATAGGAAAGTATCCGAAACTTTGAACATCCTACAGAGCACCATTAAATTCACTTTTAAAAATGTTTAAGAATATGGCACCACAACAAACCTGCCAGGAGAGGGCCGCCCACCAAAACTCACAGACCAGGCAAGGAGGGCATTAATCAGAGAGGCAACAAAGAGACCAAAGATAACCCTGAAGGAGCTGCAAAGCTCCACAGCGGAGATTGGAGTATCTGTCCATAGGACCACTTTAAGCTGCACACTCTTTACTGAAGAGTCGCCAGACAAAAAGCCATTTCTTAAAGAAAAAAATAAGCAAACACGTTTGGTGTTCACCAAAAGGCATGTGGGAGACTCACCAAATGTATGGAAGAAGGTACACTGATCAAATGAGACTAAAATGTAGCTTTTTGGCCATCAAGGGAAATGCTATGTTTGGCGCAATCCCAACCCCTCACATCGCCCCGAGAATACCGTCCCCACAGTGAAGCATGGTGGTGGCAGCATCATGCTGTGGGGATGTTTTTAATCAGCAGGGACTTTGAAACTAGTCAGACTTGAAATAATGACAAATACAGGGAAATTCTTGAGGGGAAACCTGTTTCAGTCTTCCAGAGATTTGAGACTGGGATGGAGGTTCACCTTCCAGCAGGACAATGATCCTGAGCATACTGCTAAAGCAACACTCGAATGGTTTAAGGGGAAACGTTTTAATGTCTTGGAATGGCCTAGTCAAAGCCCAGACCTTAATCCAATTGAGAATCTCTGGTATGACTTAAAGATTGTGTACACCAGGGTAACCCATCCAACTTGAAGGAGCTGGAGCAGTTTTGCCTTGAAGAATGGGCAAAAATCCCAGTGGCTAGATGTGCCAGGCTTATAGAGACATACCCCAAGAGACTTGTAGCTGTAATTGCTGTGAAAGGTGGTTCTACAAAGTATTGACTTCGGGGGGGTGAATAGTTATCACGCTCAAGTTTTCGGTTTTGGTCTTATTTCTTGTTTGTTTCACATTAAATACTTAGCATCTTCAAAGTGGTGGGCATTTTGTGTAAATCAAACGATACAACCCCCCCCCCCATAAAATCCATTATAATTCCAGGTTGTAAGTCAACAAAATAGGAAAATGCCAAGGGGGGTGAATACTTTTGCAAGCCACTATACACCTCCATTAGGCTGATAGAAATCTTCCTGATTTAGTTTAATGATTAGGCTGATCGTTATTTCTACAAAGCCTACACTTGATTTTCTGGGGTGGGTGTGGCTTCATAACAATGACGATAGCAGTTCCACCTCCGACACCACCAAAACGTCAGCTATGAAGGTGTCGGCTATCATCGGTTAAAGCTTGACCTGATTGAAGTGTATGTGGAGGCAGAGGGCTTTGCATAGCAGAAACTCCCATCTACCCCTTCAGCCTGCCTCTCTACACTATCAACCCAGTCTCTGTTGAGTGAAGAGGAGAGAGATGTCCACACAGGTCAACTCCTTAGAATGCTCAAATAGTCTCTATTGCTGTGGGAACAGAGTACTGTCAGTGGAGGAATTATCTATTTTCTTCACTTACAGGTTAAAGGTTAATCATCAGTCACTCATCAACCCACCTACCCCCCTACCTCCATAGATAGATATATAGATTCTGATTAGTGAAGCCAAATCTCATCTCTCACAAGTCAATGCCCTGGAATGTGATAACTACCTCTATTCTCATTCACCAGTTTTTTTCTCTCTTCATTTTTCAGGTTATATTACATGTATCTAAGATGGTGAAGGACAAACACACATACCAGAGGTCTGATGCTATGACACTGTTGGACTGGGTCCAAGAAGTTAGTAAATTCCTGTATATCAGCCCGTAGATCTGGGTCTACTATTAGATGTTAAGTAGCCTTGTTCAAGACAGAATGTGTTAACTGCACTACTGCAGAAATACTGTCACCTAAAATGTTGTGTATGTTTGCCTTCGCCCTATTGCACCAACTATCTGTGTCATAAATCAAATCACTACAGCTTGAGTCAGAGTCCTGGAATACAACACTGTCTACAATACTACTGTGCAGATCCTTGTAAGACAACAAGTGAATACACCAATACAAATATACTGTATAGTACAGCATGTTTAAAAACATCATGGGCAGACCTGCCATAGCACAGAACATGCATGAGTGATGTGGTAATGATTATGGTGCCGGCCACAAGGGGACTGTTGTCATGTGTGAGCTTTACAATGAGAGCGTGATGAGAGCTTTGCAGAGACGTGAAAGCCTTTATCCAGCTAGACAGATGACCAGGGTGTACACACACACACCTCCATGCCTCTCCTAGCTGTCTATAGCTCCTTATTTTACTGATAAGAGTGGCCTCGTGACAGCAGTATGCAGGCATGTCAGAGTGATGGGGAGGAATGTAGGACCAGCACTTGGTCAGTAAGCAGAGAGAAAAGGGTTGGTATGCAATGGTGTAAAGTACTGAAATAAAAATACTCTAAAGTTCAGTAATACTTAAGTTGTTTTTTGGGGTACCTGTACTTTACTTTACTATTTCTATTTTTGACAACTTTTACTTAACTACGTTCCTAAAGAAAATAATGTACTTTTTACTCCATACATTTTCACAGACACCCAAAAGTACTCGTCACATTTGGAATTTTTAGTAGGACAAGAGAACATCCCTGATTCAAAAGTGACCAAAGCATCAGCCAGGAAGCATAGGAACTGAGAAGTGGTTTGTGGTCACCACCTGCAGAACCACTCCTTTATTGGGGGTGTCTTGCTAATTGCCTATAATTTCCACCTGTTGTCTATTCCATTTGCACAACAGCATGTGAAATGTATTGTCAATCAGTGTTGCTTCCTAAGTGGACAGTCTGATTTCAGAGAAGTGTGATTGACTTGGAGTTACATTGTGTTGTTTAAGTGTTCCCTTAATTTTTTTGAGCAGTGTACATTTAGACTTTTACTGAAGTAGTATTTTACTGGGTAACATTCAGTTTTACTGAAGTAGTATTTTAAGATATCTTTACCTTTACTCAAGTTTGATAATTGGATACTTTTTCCACCACTGTTGCTATGTCAGCTAGGTGACTCCTGCTCTTTACTCTTAGGAACAGGGAGAGAAGGGTTGCTATGTCAGCTAGGTGACTCCTGCTCTTTACTCTAAAGAACAGAGAGAGAGAAGGGTTGCTATGTCAGCTAGGTGACTCCTGCTCTTTACTCTAAAGAACAGAGAGAGAAGGGTTGCTATGTCAGCTAGGTGACTCCTGCTCTTTACTCTTAGGAACAGGGAGAGAAGGGTTGCTATGTCAGCTAGGTGACTCCTGCTCTTTACTCTTAAGAACAGAGAGAGAAGGGTTGCTATGTCAGGTAGGTGACTCCTGCTCTTTACTCTTAAGAACAGAGAGAGAGAAGGGTTGCTATGTCAGCTAGGTGACTCCTGCTCTTTACTCTAAAGAACAGAGAGAGAAGGGTTGCTATGTCAGCTAGGTGACTCCTGCTCTTTACTCTAAAGAACAGAGAGAGAAGGGTTGCTATGTCAGGTAGGTGACTCCTGCTCTTTACTCTTAAGAACAGAGAGAGAAGGGTTGCTATGTCAGCTAGGTGACTCCTGCTCTTTACTCTAAAGAACAGAGAGAGAGAAGGGTTGCTATGTCAGCTAGGTGACTCCTGCTCTTTACTCTAAAGAACAGAGGGAGAAGGGTTGCTATGTCAGCTAGCATTAATGTTAAATTAAATTAATTAAACTCCCTAAATGTAATATTTTATCAAAACAAAAACAATCCATCACAAAGACGTGGTCCCAGGTCATGATAACACATACCTCAGCTAAGTCCCAGGTCATGGTAACACATACCTCAGCTAAGTCCCAGGTCATGGTAACACATACCTCAGCTAAGTCCCAGGTCATGGTAACACATACCTCAGCTAAGTCCCAGGTCATGGTAACACATACCTCAGCTAAGTCCCAGGTCATGGTAACACATACCTCAGCTAAGTCCCAGGTCATGGTAACACATACCTCAGCTAAGTCCCAGGTCATGGTAACACATACCTCAGCTAAGTCCCAGGTCATGGTAACACATACCTCAGCTAAGTCCCAGGTCATGGTAACACATACCTCAGCTAAGTCCCAGGTCATGGTAACACATACCTCAGCTAAGTCCCAGGTCATGGTAACACATACCTCAGCTAAGTCCCAGGTCATGGTAACACATACCTCAGCTAAGTCCCAGGTCATGATAACACATACCTCAGCTAAGTCCCAGGTCATGGTAACACACACCTCAGCTAAGTCCCAGGTCATGGTAACACACACCTCAGCTAAGTCCCAGGTCATGTAAAACATACCTCAGCTAAGTCCCAGGTCATGACAACACACCTCAGCTAAGTCCCAGGTCATGGTCACATGGTAACAGGTATAACAGCTAAGTCCCAGGTCATGATAACATGGTAACAGGTATAACAGCTAAGTCCCAGGTCATGGTAACAGGTATAACAGCTAAGTCCCAGGTCATGAAAACACATCCCTCAGCCTAAGTCCCAGGTCATGGTAACAGGTATAACAGCTAAGTCCCAGG
>NW_022262738.1:142500-156396 GCF_002021735.2 Oncorhynchus kisutch
TGTAGCCAACACCTTATTCCTCCTGTGTTAAATTACATACTGTAGCCAACACCTTATTCCTCCTGTGTTAAATTACATACTGTAGCCAACACCTATTCCTCCTGTGTTAAATACCCCTCCTTCTCCTTTATCTTCTCAACAACCTCAGTGAGAAATATGGACTGGCCTGGTCTGGTCTGTGACATGTCTTCTTCCTGCTGGCTGTCAGAGAAAACAAAGCCTGCAGCTATAATACGGTTGTTTTGACAACTAGGTAGTGTAAGAGGAACATGGAGAACAAGGGACATGGAGTACTTATTTTCCTTTGCTGAGGGAGACTTTTACTAGAGTCAGCATGGGAAGACTTTAATAGACGCACGCAAGAACACACACCAGAGACGACAAGAGACTGAAATGGAGCTGTTTATTTGAGATGATTCAGAAAGAAGATATTGTGAGAATCTGTGGTTTCCTCACTCTCCTGACTACATACATGATTTCCCACTGTAATACGTAGTAGAGAACAACGCTATTACACAATCTGAAACAGTTTTTTATAAAAACCAGAACAGCACATCTGTGATGGTAACAAACAAAAGCACGATCCAGGTTGAACCATCTATAACCAGATAGTAACTATAGTAACAGTAATAACTTCACTATTAATAGACAGCAGCAAAATAAAGCTTAAATAACATTATAATACTTCATCATAAGATAATATCTAGTTGTCCTGTAGTTATATGACCTATTGTAACAAACAGATGTAGGCTAACATCTGTTTAGTCTAGTTAGGCAGAGGACAGCTTGGGGGCTCTTAGACCTGTTGAGACGTGATGCCACCCCTTTCTTTTCCATTACATTCTACATAGCTGTGTGTGTGTGTGTGTGTGTGCGCGCAGGCACGTGCGTGTGTGTGTTTTCAGTCTTACGACTCCCAGAGAATCACTTGTGTTTACAACTTGTTCTTTACTGTTGTTGAACTTTAACCTCTTCAGTCCCTTATACACACACATACCGCTAACCCTGTTTTCATAGGAGGCAGGTCCCCTTCCAGTTATTAAGGCAGACCTGGTACACATCCTCTGCCCATAAAATAAAACCATACAATGTTTCTATATTTTGGAAAAATCAAAAACAGAAGCATGATTCAAAACAAATCCTATGAAAATACTAACATAGTATCATTTTTCTGCGCTGTAAAATCCAGTTAAAAAATACAATTTCAGTCCATACAATACTTAACAAGACTGTTGGTTGTTATGGTAACACCCTGGGCCCTGAGCCATAAAGACCCCTGACCTTTCAGAATCATTCATTGGCTGATTTTTATTTATTTTGATGAGCTATCCGTTGGCATATGTGACATTTCCACAGTGGTGCTCCATTGATTTCTCAACACTAATATCAGTAACACTAATTTCAGTCTGTTTGGGTTTCTCGGACACCGCCCGATTGTTTAAATGTCTGGGTCTGTGTCCCAAATGGCAACCTATTCCCTATGTAGTGCACTCCTTTTCACAAAGGGCCCATAGAACTGCGTTCAAAAGTAACCAATAGGGTGCCATTTGGGACACAAACCCAGACATTTAAACAACCGTGTGGTGTTTGAGAATCTCAAACACACTGAAACATATAATTGCCTGGGTTATTTCTGTTCTAGAATGGTACTGAAGGTTATGCCCTCTCACCAAGCCACGCTTCATAGAGCACATATAACTGGTCCAGCAGCACACAGACTGTAGAGAGAGAAGGCCATCTATATGTAACACTCACAGTCAGCTAACACACTGCTGTTCTACCAAGGATGTATAGTACCAGCTACAGTGACTGTAATGACTTTCAGCTTTAGTGACTGTAATGACTTTCAGCTACAGTGACTGTAATGACTTTCAGCTACAGTGACTGTAATGACTTTCAGCTACAGTGACTGTAATGACTTTCAGCTACAGTGACTGTAATGACTTTCAGCTACAGTGACTGTAATGACTTTCAGATACAGTGACTAATGACTTTCAGCTGCAATGTGTTGAACTGTGTATCTTCCCAACTTAAAGCTTAACTTATTTGGTCAGCTGAAACATAATTCCCTTCACCCTTCCAAACATTCTCTCCATTTTACCTTTTTCACTCAACCTTTCTCTCTCTCTACTCCCCCTTTCTTTTCCCAGCTACACTAAGCTACTGTCTATCATCTCTCCTCTCTCAGCCCCCTCTCTCTCTCTCTCTCTCAGCCCTCTCTCTCAGCCCTCTCTCTCTCTCAACCCCCTCTTTTCTCTCTCCACTCTGAGTCTTCAGTCTGGGGAGGAAGAGGTGTAACAGCCCTGGCCAGCACCAACTTCCCTCCACAAACAAGACCTCTACAACCAACCCATTAACCCCTCCCACTGACTCACGTCTATCTACCCCTTGTTTTTTCAGTATTTCTCTTTCTAAACAACGACAGTTCATTTACATATGGCCTACACATGAGCTAGTCCTGTAGACTGGAGGGCTTGTAGCGACAACTCTGTGAAGTTTTGACTCCACGTCTCTACCCACCCTTCTTCTGTTATTTCAGTCGTTCTGTCTTTCAGTCCCCTTTCTAAAACAACGACAGTTCTACTGTGAAACCAAATGGTTACGAACATGAACAAGTCCTAGTTGTTTCGACTCGGGAGACTGCGTGGTCACAGCTCTGTGAATCGCCTCCCTATAGTTGTGTCTCATGTGGTGAGTTTGGTTGGTTATCTATCTGTTCCTCCATAAACCTTCAGGAAATACAGTACATGATAACATAGCACTAATAAAGGCACTTCCTGTGGACGGCCCATACAGTAGACTTATAGCAATACACACGGTTTGCTCTTCAACCTTCCCACTGTGATACTGAACAATAGATGTCCTGCTGGATTAGGACACATTCATGTCAATTCAATCAAGCAGTACTATTATACAGTACCATTCCTTGAAGGGTACATACACCTCAGTACGTCTTGAAATGACCAAAACACGCAGGCAATATATGTCTGTTTCCACAATATAAATAGATAACACACGGTTATCATTAGGTTGAGATAACATGAACAGTAGTCCTAACTGTCTGTTATCATTAGGTTGAGATAACATGAACAGTAGTCCTAACTGTCTGTTATCATTAGGTTGAGATAACATGAACAGTAGTCCTAACTGTCTATTACATTGAGATAACATGAACAGTAGTCCTAACTGTCTGTTATCATTAGGTTGAGATAACATGAACAGTAGTCCTAACTGTCTATTACATTGAGATAACATGAACAGTAGTCCTGACTGTCTGTTACATTGAGATAACATGAACAGTAGTCCTAACTGTCTGTTATCATTAGGTTGAGATAACATGAACAGTAGTCCTAACTGTCTGTTACATTGAGATAACATGAACAGTAGTCCTAACTGTCTGTTACATTGAGATAACATGAACAGTAGTCCTAACTGTCTGTTACATTGAGATAACATGAACAGTAGTCCTAACTGTCTGTTATCATTAGGTTGAGATAACATGAACAGTAGTCCTAACTGTCTGTTACATTGAGATAACATGAACAGTAGTCCTAACTGTCTGTTATCATTAGGTTGAGATAACATGAACAGTAGTCCTAACTGTCTGTTACATTGAGATAACATGAACAGTAGTCCTAACTGTCTGTTACATTGAGATAACATGAACAGTAGTCCTAACTGTCTGTTACATTGAGAGTAGTCCTAACTGTCTGTTACATTGAGACAACATGAACAGTAGTCCTAACTGTCTGTTACATTGAGATAACATGAACAGTAGTCCTAACTGTCTGTTACATTGAGATAACATGAACAGTAGTCCTAACTGTCTGTTACATTGAGATAACATGAACAGTAGTCCTAACTGTCTGTTACATTGAGATAACATGAACAGTAGTCCTAACTGTCTGTTACATTGAGATAACATGAACAGTAGTCCTAACTGTCTATTACATTGAGATAACATGAACAGTAGTCCTAACTGTCTGTTACATTGAGATAACATGAACAGTAGTCCTAACTGTCTGTTACATTGAGATAACATGAACAGTAGTCCTAACTGTCTGTTACATTGAGATAACATGAACAGTAGTCCTAACTGTCTATTACATTGAGATAACATGAACAGTAGTCCTAACTGTCTGTTACATTGAGATAACATGAACAGTAGTCCTAACTGTCTGTTACGTTGAGATAACATGAACAGTAGTCCTAACTGTCTGTTACATTGAGATAACATGAACAGTAGTCCTGACTGTCTGTTACATTGAGATAACATGAACAGTAGTCCTAACTGTCTGTTACATTGAGATAACATGAACAGTAGTCCTAACTGTCTGTTACATTGAGATAACATGAACAGTAGTCCTAACTGTCTGTTACATTGAGATAACATGAACAGTAGTCCTGACTGTCTGTTACATTGAGATAACATGAACAGTAGTCCTAACTGTCTGTTACATTGAGATAACATGAACAGTAGTCCTGACTGTCTGTTACATTGAGATAACATGAACAGTAGTCCTAACTGTCTGTTACATTGAGATAACATGAACAGTAGTCCTGACTGTCTGTTACATTGAGATAACATGAACAGTAGTCCTAACTGTCTATTACATTGAGATAACATGAACAGTAGTCCTAACTGTCTGTTACATTGAGATAACATGAACAGTAGTCCTAACTGTCTGTTACATTGAGATAACATGAACAGTAGTCCTAACTGTCTGTTACATTGAGATAACATGAACAGTAGTCCTGACTGTCTGTTACATTGAGATAACATGAACAGTAGTCCTAACTGTCTGTTACATTGAGATAACATGAACAGTAGTCCTGACTGTCTGTTACATTGAGATAACATGAACAGTAGTCCTAACTGTCTATTACATTGAGATAACATGAACAGTAGTCCTAACTGTCTGTTACATTGAGATAACATGAACAGTAGTCCTAACTGTCTGTTACATTGAGAGTCGTCCTAACTGTCTGTTACATTGAGATAACATGAACAGTAGTCCTAACTGTCTATTACATTGAGATAAAATGAACAGTAGTCCTAACTGTCTATTACATTGAGATAACATGAACAGTAGTCCTAACTGTCTATTACATTGAGATAACATGAACAGTAGTCCTGACTGTCTATTACATTGAGTAGTCCTAACTGTCTATTACATTGAGATAACATGAACAGTAGTCCTGACTGTCTATTACATTGAGCTTCACCACAGCATGGTTTGTGACTCTGAATGACATACAACACAATATTTATTTAGCTCTATTGAACATATAAAGATTTACAGCAGCACTGTCTCTGAGAGGGTAGATTCAGTACATTAAGGTGGCTGGGATGCCCAGTTCACAACACACCTGGCCAGTCCTAAACCCAGAAATGAGGGTTCAAGTGTGTGTCTGTCCTTCCCATGTCCCTTCCCTTCCAAACTCCCAACTCCACCTCCTCTAGGTCAGATTGCTGCTGATGTCCAGGGTGTGTTGGTAGACCTGGGTCATATCATCCATGTCCCCTAGCAGAGAGAAGCTGCCGTCGTCACCAGGAGACCCTGGTGTCCCTCGGGTCCCCACCTTCCCCCCATGGAGCCCCCCTGCAGCCGTCTGGAGGCCCCGTCTGAAGCCTGCCAGCTGGAGTAGATCCTCAGCCGACATACAGGCCCTGACGTGTGGCTGCGGGGACGAGGGAGACCAATCCATTCCCATTAAGGGGGGAACACTGGAGAGACCCATCTCCTCACAGACAATACTGGAGGGTTTACTCTGGCTGCGAGAGAGGCCCGAGTCCCCCGGAGTCTCTCCGTGGAAGCTCATATTGGACAAGCCACTGTGGAAGGAAGTGGAGTTGCCGTACTTCCCATTACGCTTCAATATGCCCTTTCTCCCCATGGACCTCTTTGTTGGTGAGCTGGCGGGTGGGGCCATGGAGGTGCTGCCCCCTAGCAGTTCAGAGGACTCACTGCGCTCCGGGGAGGAGTAGTAGCCAGACTCCCGCTGCTGGTTGTTCTTCAGGATGCCCTTCTTGGGGAGGGTGGGCACCATCTTGGCCGGCGAGACCCCCAGGCGATCCTGATCATCGTCCTCCTCCTCATCTCTCTCGGGGCTGGAGAGCAGCTCCCTTCCCTCGTGGAAGTGCAGGGAGCGACTCAGCTCGATCTCCCCAGGCTGTGGGACCTCTGCTCAGACACATGCATCTTCAGGATCCCCTTGGGTCTCTTCAGTCCTGGTTTGTCTTTGTCTTCCCACGCGGTGTGATGGTGGAGCGCTCCGCTATCATTCTCCTTCCTGGACTTCCTCAGGCGCTGGCGGCCAGCATGGGGGGGTACGGCGGGGTGTTCCGAGCGGGGAGGCTTGACCAGCGCCACCCTGGGTGACTCTGTGGTGCGGTTCTGCCAGTCGATAAAGCGTGCTAGCGTTGGAGAAGAGATGCAGCCACTGTTGTCCTTCTGGATGTCACAGTCACACACAGTGGTCTTCCAGCCCCAATTGACCCACCAGTGGTTGGCGATGTCTTCCACCGTGGCTCGACGCTCCGGATTAACCATCAACATCCAGCGGATCAGACCACGAGCATCTGGGAGAGAGTGGAAGGTGAGGCGGACAGAGACTTTAGCAACAATCTATGGCATTATTTAACAGACAGAGAGAGAGAGGAGACAGTTACAGAGAGAGGGAGGAGACAGCTACAGAGAGAGAGAGAGAGAGGAGACAGCTACAGAGAGAGAGAGAGGAGACAGCTACAGAGAGAGAGAGAGGAGACAGCTACAGAGAGAGAGAGAGGAGACAGCTACGGAGAGAGGAGACAGCTACAGAGAGGGAAGACAGCTGAAGAGAGAGAGAAGGGAGACAGCTAAAGAGAGAGAGAGAGGAGACAGCTAAAGAGAGAGAGAGAGAGAGGAGACAGTGAGGAGAGAGAGGAGACAAACAGAGAGAAAGAGAGAGGAGACAGCTACACAGAGAGAGAGAGAGGAGATAGCTAAAGAGAGAGAGAGGAGACAGTTACAGAGAGGGAAGACAGCTGAAGAGAGAGAGAAGGGAGACAGCTAAAGAGAGAGAGAGAGAGGAGACAGCTACAGAGAGAGAGGGGAGACAGCTACAAAAAGAGAGGAGACAGCTACACAGAGAGCGAGAGGAGACAGCTAAAGAGAGAGAGAGAGGAGACAGCTACAGAGAGAGAGGGGAGACAGCTACAAAAAGAGAGAGGAGACAGCTAGAGAGAGAGGAGAGAGCTACAGAGAGAGAGAGGAGATAGCTACAGAGCGAGAGAGAGGAGACAGCTACAGAAAGAAAGAGGAGACCGCTACAGAGAGAGAGAGAAAGAGGAGACAGCTACAGAGAGCGAGGGGAGACAGCTACAAAAAGATAGGAGACAGCTACAGAGAGAGAGGGGAGAAAGCTACAAAAAGAGAGAGGAGACAGCTAGAGAGAAAGAAGAGAGCTGCAGAGAGAGAGAGAGAGAGAGAGGAGATAGCTACAGAGCGGAGACAGCTACAGAGCGAGACAGAGCGGAGACAGCTACAGAGAGAGGAGACAGTTACAGAGAGAGAAAGAAAGAAGAGACAGCTACAGAAAGAAAGAGGAGACAGCTACAGAGAGAGAGAGAGAAAGAGGAGACCACTACAGAGAGATAGAAAGAGGAGACAGCTACAGAGAGAGAAAGAAAGAGGAGACAGCTACAGAGAGAGAAAGAAAGAGGAGACAGCTACAGAGAGAGATAGAAAGAAGAGACAGCTATAGAGAGAGAGAGAGGAGACAGCTACAGAGAGAGATAGAAAGAGGAGAGAGCTACAGAGAAAGAAAGAAAGAGGAGACAGCTACAGAGAGAGGGAGAGAGAGAGGAGACAGCTACAGAAAGAGAGAGGAGACAGCTACAGAAAGAGAGAGAGGAGACAGCTACAGAAAGAGAGAGAAGACAGCTACAGCGCGAGAAAGAAAGAGGACACAGCAACAGAGTTAAACTAGTACCTGAGGACTGTGTAGGTTCCCTGTACTCTCCGTTGGTGATCTGGCGGATGAGTTTATTGTGGTCTTCCCCATCGAAGGGCATGGTCCCCATAGACCAGGGTGTAGAGAAGAACTCCCAGGGCCCAACTGTCTACCTGGAAACACAACACACTGGTAGTTACAATACTGTCTACCTGGAAACACTACTGTCTACCTGGAAACACAACACGCTGGTAGTTACAATACTGTCTACCTGGAAACACTACTGTCTACCTGGAAACACAACACGCTGGTAGTTACAATACTGTCGACCTGGAAACACTACTGTCTACCTGGAAACACTACTGTCTACCTGGAAACACTACTGTCTACCTGGAAACACTACTGTCTACCTGGAAACACTACTGTCTACCTGGAAACACTACTGTCTACCTGGAAACACAACACGCTGGTAGTTACAATACTGTCGACCTGGAAACACTACTGTCTACCTGGAAACACAACACGCTGGTAGTTACAATACTGTCCATAGCGTTCTTGTATGGTGGCCTCAGTAGCACACAGACCTCAAGGCTGCTGATTTACTACTGTTGGTTTGTCATGGTTATACTTCCTACTGTTTTCACACCCGTCTGCTGGCTAAGATAATGGCCCTTTAATGTGTTTTAACAGAAAGAATAACAAGATTCTGTATCTTCTCCAAACACTCCGTTCTTTGCACACTGATTGCTGTTGTAAAAGCCATGTCAAGGTCTGTGACTTAAGTGATTGGGTTCTGTTCTGATGAGGTTGCCTTTGGCTCTGAGGTATAGACCTTAGGCTTCGGCCCAAATGACAGCATATTCCCTATGTAGTGACCAGGGCTCATAGAGAACATGGTTTAATTTGGGACACGGGCCGTATTCTCTGATTAGCTGAGATAATCTCCAGGAATCACAGTGTTCTGTAAATCACAGCTAGCTGGGAAACAATGGACGATTAGTCTCTGGGGAAGTCTACTCCCCTGACTCCATAACCTCAGTGGTTGCGTGTGTGCGTGCGTGCGTGAATATAGAGCTGTGATTGTTGGCTTGGACTCTGTCGGTCTCGGCCTCTTTGACCAGCTGTGTCAAACCGAGGAAAGGCTTTTCTCAGGAAGCTAAAGGAGATGGGAGTAGAGGAGGGGTGACAGGGTCAGCTGGTGTAGGGGTCATTATGTCAGATTTACTGTAGGGTGGAGAGGGGCGGCTCCTAATGTCTCATGAAATGATGGGACTCCTGGAGTCATAGTCATTCTGGGTCTATGTTTGGTAACATGTTGAGACTCCTTTCAGATGAGTGAGCTGACCTGGGCTGGCTGTTGGGGAAGTGGCTGTGAAGCCTGGCTGGCTGGGCCTGACAGGATGTGTGTGTGTGTGTGTGTGTGTGTGTGTGTGTGTGTGTGTGTGTGTGTGTGTGTGTGTGAGTAAACTTCCTCCAAGACAGGAATGGGTGTTCACTACCTTCACTTGTCAGCTTAAGGACAAACCCAGAGGAGCAAGAGCACTTTTTGGGATGGGGGTTCCCTTCAGTGTTTCCCTTATCCAACTGTTATAGGGAATTTGTTCTGGGGATTTTCCACTGGTGAGAACCCGGGAGTTTAGATTTGTGTCTTATTTCCATGAGCCTCAGAGAGAGTATGATGTACAGCAGGATCAGTCCAGCAGGTCTGAAATAAGACTCTCTGGGTTTCAGAATGACACAGATCAGAAGTGAAGAGAAGGATTTCCCTTGTTCACTGCCATGTGGGCTATTCGTGTCTTACCGTGTGTGTGTGTGTGTGTGTGTGTGTGTGTGTACCTCTGGACCATGGTAGGGCCTGCCGTTGACGATCTCTGGTGAGGCGTACAGAGGGCTGCCACAGAACGTCTGAAGGAGCTCGTCTTTGTGGTAAAGGTTGGACAGACCAAAGTCAGCAATCTGGAGGAGCGAAGAGCATGACAATCAACGTTAAATGACCCTTGGATAAGACTCGCAGATCCCTGATTGCACCTGTAAAGAGACTGTTCCTATCGCTAAGATGCTGTGTTGAAATACAGCATATGAAAGACAAGAGATGGACATCTCTACGGGGTCAAAGGTCTTACCTTGATATTACAGTTTTCATCCAGCAGCACGTTTTCCAGTTTTAAATCCCTGTGCACCACTCCGTTCTACAAAGACAAAACAAGTCTAATTAAACTGTGACCCATTTACACACACACACACACACACGCCCACGTACACACACACACACGCCCACGTACACACACACACACACCACACACACACACGCCCACGTACACACACACATGCCCACGTACATACACACACGCCCACGTACACACGCCCACGTACACACACACACGCCCCACGTACACACACACACGCCCACGTACACACACACACGCCCACGTACACACACACACGCCCACGTACACACACACACGCCCACGTACACACACACACGCCCACGTACACACACCTGCGCACACACACACACACGCCCACGTACCACGTACACACACCCACGTACACACACACACACACACGCCACGTACACACACCTGCGCACACACACACACACGCCCACAGTACACACACACGCCCACGTACACACACACACGCCCACGTACACACACCTGCGCAACACACACACACGCCCACGTACACACACACGCCCCACGTACACACACACACGCCCACGTACACACACACACGCCCACGTACACGTACACACGCCCACGTACACACACACACGCCCACTGTACACACACCTGCGCACACACACACACAGCCCACGTACACACACACGCCCACGTACACACACGCCCACGTACACAACACACGCCCACGTACACACACACGCCCACGTACACACACACGCCCACGTACACACACACGCCCACGTACACACACGCCCACGTACACACACACGCCACGTACACACACACGCCCACGTACACACACACACGCCCACGTACACACACACGCCACGTACACACCACACGCCCACGTACACACACACTTGCGCACCTGTCTTTTGTCTACTATGTTTGGTGAGCTCATCCGCGATGGTTATTTTTCAAGTGGCACATGTTCTATATAAATGTAGCATGTTTAATTGATCTCAATGACATAAAGTACATCTCTGGTGTTGTTGGGTGACACACTAAACAGCTGTTAACATGTGGGACACAGGATCCGCATCTCAAACGCCATCCTATTCCCTACATAGTGCACTACTTCGGGCCAGAGCCCCATGGGCCCAGGTCGTAATGAGTGCAGTAGTCAGTGCATGTAGGGATCAGGGTGCCATTTGGAATTCAGCCAGTGACAGGAAGTGCGGTCATGGTTCAATATGAACCAGAAGACCCACGTGAACAGTTTGACCATGCACTGTGTGTTGATAATTCACTTAACCATGGAAGGCAGATGTGCTCAAAGAAAGATGTGTCCGACCTCTCTCTCTCGCTTTTCTTTATCTATCTCTCTCTCTCTCTGTCTCTCTCTCTCTCTCTCGCTTTTCTTTATCTCTCTCTCGCTTTTCTTATCTCCCTCCCTCCCCTCTCTCTCTCTCCCTCTCTCTCTCTCTCTCTCTCTCTCGCCCTCCCTCTCGCTCTCTCGCCCTCCCTCTCTCTCTCTCTCTCCCTCCCTCCCTCCCCGTCTCTCTATCTGTAGGGAGGAAGCAGGGGAAGTCTATACTCTGCCACACTTCCTTCCGTCTGTCACAGCAGCGCTGCCCTTTCCTAACCTACTGTATCTCTATGTCCGGCTCCTCCCTCTCACCATGTCATGGTTGCCCCGACAACTCCCTCACCCAGGATGTCACGGTTGCCCCCGACAACTCCCTCACCAGGATGTCAGCAGCAGCTGTAGCCCAGCCCTATCCGTCAGTCATCCTCTCCCAGCTGGCACCCTATTCCCTTTGCAGTGCACACTTGTTTAACCAGGGCCCATAGTAGTGCACTATATTTGGGATGCACCCTCAGTCTCTCCCAGCTGGGTATATGACATCACTCCACCAGGACCTACAGTAATGACATCAGTCATAGCCACCAGCTGTAGGGACTGTGGAGGACAAAGGGCCAACACTCTCTCTGTCTCTCCCCAGGGAACAGCACTCAACCTGGAGGTGGAGAGGGCCTGAGGGAAGGGGAGGGTGGGGGATGGGCTGCTACATGGGCACAGAAGGGAAATTATGTGTCTTATTGTGTGAGCTAACTCTGGTCTGCTTGTAGGGTACTGTACTCTGGTCTGCTATAGGGTAATGTCTTCTGGTCTGCTGTAGGGTAATGTACTTCTGGTCTGCTTATAGGGTAATGTACTCTGGTCTGCTGTAGGGTACTGTACTCTGGTCTGCTGTAGGGTACTGTACCTGGTCTGCTGTAGGGTAATGTACTCTGGTCTGCTATAGGGTAATGTACTCTGGTCTGCTATAGGGTAATGTACTCTGGTCTGCTGTAGGGTAATGTACTCTGGTCTGCTGTAGGGTAATGTACTCTGGTCTGCTGTAGGGTAATGTACTCTGGTCTGCTGTAGGGTACTGTACTCTGGTCTGCTGTAGGGTACTGTACTCTGGTCTGCTGTAGGGTAATGTACTCTGGTCTGCTGTAGGGTAATGTACTCTGGTCTGCTGTAGGGTACTGTACTCTGGTCTGCTGTAGGGTACTGTACTCTGGTCTGTAGGGTAATGTACTCTGGTCTGCTGTAGGGTACTGTACTCTGGTCTGCTGTAGGGTAATGTACTCTGGTCTGCTGTAGGGTACTGTACTCTGGTCTGCTGTAGGGTACTGTACTCTGGTCTGCTGTAGGGTACTGTACTCTGGTCTGCTGTAGGGTAATGTACTCTGGTCTGCTGTAGGGTACTGTACTCTGGTCTGCTGTAGGGTACTGTACTCTGGTCTGCTGTAGGGTACTGTACTCTGGTCTGCTGTAGGGTACTGTACTCTGGTCTGCTGTAGGGTAATGTACTCTGGTCTGCTGTAGGGTACTGTACTCTGGTCTGCTAGGGTACTGTACTCTGGTCTGCTGTAGGGTACTGTACTCTGGTCTGCTGTAGGGTAATGTACTCTGGTCTGCTGTAGGGTAATGTACTCTGGTCTGCTGTAGGGTAATGTACTCTGGTCTGCTGTAGGGTACTGTACTCGGTCTGCTGTAGGGTAATGTACTCTGGTCTGCTGTAGGGTAATGTACTCTGGTCTGCTGTAGGGTAATGTACTCTGGTCTGCTGTAGGGTACTGTACTCTGGTCTGCTGTAGGTACTATACTCTGGTCTGTGTAGGGTACTGTACTCTGGTCTGCTGTAGGGTACTGTACTCTGGTCTGCTGTAGGGTAATGTACTCTGGTCTGCTGTAGGGTACTGTACTCTGGTCTGCTGTAGGGGATGTACTCTGGTCTGCTGTAGGGTACTGTACTCTGGTCTGCTGTAGGGTACTGTACTCTGGTCTGCTGTAGGGTACTGTACTCTGGTCTGCTGTAGGGTACTGTACTCTGGTCTGCTGTAGGGTACTGTACTCTGGTCTGCTGTAGGGTAATGTACTCTGGTCTGCTATAGGGTACTGTACTCTGGTCTGCTGTAAGGGTACTGTACTCTGGTCTGCTGTAGGGTCTGTATCTGGTCTGCTGTAGGTACTGTACTCTGGTCTGCTGTAGGGTACTGTACTCTGGTCTGCTGTAGGGTACTGTACTCTGGTCTGTATAGGGTAATGTACTGTCTGCTGTAGGGTGTACTTGGTCTGCTGTGGGTACTGTACTCTGGTCTGCTGTAGGGTACTGTACTCTGGTCTGCTGTAGGGTAATGTACTCTGGTCTGCTGTAGGTATGTCTCTGGTCTGCTGTAGGGTACTGTCTCTGGTCTGCTGTAGGGTAATGTACTCTGGTCTGCTGTAGGGTAATGTACTCTGGTCTGCTGTAGGTACTGTACTCTGGTTGCTGTAGGGTAC
>NW_022262739.1:0-37500 GCF_002021735.2 Oncorhynchus kisutch
ACAGCAGATAGAACGCAGGTCTACAGAGACAGCAGATAGAACGCAGGGCTACAGAGACAGCAGATAGAACGCAGGCTACAGAGACAGCAGATAGAACGCAGGGCTACAGAGACAGCAGATAGAACGCAGGGCTACAGAGACAGCAGATAGAACGCAGGGCTACAGACAGCAGATAGATAGAACGCAGGGCTACAGAGACAGCAGATAGAACGCAGGGCTACAGAGACAGCAGATAGAACGCAGGGCTACAGAGACAGCAGATAGAACGCAGGGCTACAGAGACAGCAGATAGAACGCAGGGCTACAGAGACAGCAGATAGAACGCAGGCTACAGAGACAGAGATAGAACGCAGGGCTACAGAGACAGCAGATAGAACGCAGGGCTACAGAGACAGCAGATAGAACGCAGGGCTACAGAGACAGCAGATAGAACGCAGGGCTACAGAGACAGCAGATAGAACGCAGGCTACAGAGACAGCAGATAGAACGCAGGGCTACAGAGACAGCAATAGAACGCAGGGCTACAGAGACAGCAGATAGAACGCAGGGCTACAGAGACATCAGATAGAACGCAGGGCTACAGAGACAGCAGATAGAACGCAGGCTACAGAGACAGCAGATAGAACGCAGGGCTACAGAGACAGCAGATAGAACGCAGGGCTACAGAGACAGCAGATAGAACGCAGGGCTACAGAGACAGCAGATAGAACGCAGGCTACAGAGACCAGCAGATAGAACGCAGGCTACAGAGACAGCAGATAGAACGCAGGGCTACAGAGACAGCAGATAGAACCAGGTCTACAGAGACAGCAGATAGAACGCAGGGCTACAGAGACAGCAGATAGAACGCAGGGCTACAGAGACAGCAGATAGAACGCAGGGCTACAGAGACAGCAATAGAACGCAGGGCTACAGAGACAGCAGATAGAACGCAGGGCTACAGAGACAGCAGATAGAACGCAGGCTCAGAGACAGCAGATAGAACGCAGGGCTACAGAGACAGCAGATAGAACGCAGGGCTACAGAGACAGCAGATAGAACGCAGGGCTACAGAGACAGCAGATAGAACGCAGGGCTACAGAACAGCAGATAGAACAACGCAGGCTACAGAGACAGCAGATAGAACGCAGGGCTAGAGACAGCAGATAGAACGCAGGGCTACAGAGACAGCAGATAGAACCAGGGCTACAGAGACAGCAGATAGAACGCAGGGCTACAGAGACAGCAGATAGAACGCAGGGCTACAGAGACAGCAATAGAACGCAGGGCTACAGAGACAGCAGATAGAACGCAGGGCTACAGAGACAGCAGATAGAACGCGGGCTACAGAGACAGCAGATAGAACGCAGGCTACAGAGACAGCAGATAGAACGCAGGGCTACAGAGACAGCAATAGAACGCAGGGCTACAGAGACAGCAGATAGAACGCAGGGCTGAGCCGGGCTCGGACAAGCCTACTTAACAGTTACAGGATGTCATAATACAACGTAACGTTAGTCTCGGGACTACAATACCTTGAGGAGATGAGCCGCCATTATAGAACGCAGGGCTACGACGGTGACCAGAGCAGAGAACCGGTGAGGAACACGAGCAGTAATCATAATAGAACGTAGGGCTCGAGACACAATCTACCAGGAAAGGAAGATGAGCACCAGTTTTCCTACGACGCAGTAGAACGCAGAACAGAGACCCGGTGATAGAACGCATCAGGAAGTCATAATACAGGTAACGTTAGCTCGGACTACATCTACAGAGGAGAATGAGCACCAGGATGCAGTCCTACGACGGTGACCAGAGACAGGACGCAGGGAGGACACAGATAGAAGTCTACAGCACGCAGTTAGAACTAGGGCTACCTTGAAGCAGATAGAACACCAGGAGCTTCCTACGAGCGGGTGTAGACAGAGACAGAGACCCGAGAAACACATCAGAAGTCATAAGACACAGTAACGCTCGGACTACAGATACCTTTAAGGATATGGAGCAGGCGCAGGATTTCCTACGACGGTGACCAGAGACAGAGACCCGGTGAGGAACACATCAGGAAGTCATAATACAACGTAACTTAGTCTCGGACTACAATCTACCTTGAAGGAGATGAGCACCAGGATGTTTCCTACGACGGTGACCAGAGACAGAGACCCGGTGAGGAACACGATCAGGAAGTCATAATACAACGTAACGTCTCAGACTACAATCTACATGGAAGGAGATGAGCACCAGGATGTTCCTACGACGGTGACCAGAGACAGAGACCCGTGAGGAACAACGATCAGGAAGTCATAATACAATGTAACGTTAGTCTCGGACTACAATCTACCTTGAAGGAGATGAGCACCAGGATGTTTCCTACGACGTGACCAGAGACAGAGACCCGGTGAGGGAACACGATCAGGAAGTCATAATACAACGTTAGTCTCGGACTACAATTCTACCTTGAAGGAGATGAGCACCAGGATGTTCCTACGACGGTGACCAGAGACAGACCCGGTGAGGAACACGATCAGGAAGTCCATAATACAACGTTAGTCTCGGACTACAAATCTACCTTGAAGGAGATGAGCACCAGGAGTTTCCTACGACGGTGACCAGAGACAGAGACCCGGTGAGGAACACGATCAGGAAGTCATAATACAATGTAACGTTAGTTTCGGACTACAATCTACCTTGAAGGAGATGAGCACCAGGATGTTTCCTACGACGGTGACCAAGACAGAGACCCGGTGAGGAAACACGATCAGGAAGTCATAATACAATTGTAACGTTAGTTTCGGACTATAATCTACCTTGAAGGAGATGAAGCAACCAGGACTGTTTCCTAACGACGGTGACCAGAGACAGAGACCCGGTGAGGAACACGATCAGGATGACCTGCCAGATGGTGTGACCTCCCAGAGGGTCATAGGTCACCGTGGGGTCAAGGAGGGAGGCGTTGGACAGGCTGGTCGAAGAAGAAACAAGATTGATTACATTGTAACACTGAAACTGAAATGTATTTCCTTCATCCAAACCCTCATCCAAACCCTCATCCAAACCCTCATCCAAAAAAACAAACAGAGAGGTTGTAGGAATGGCTCAGTCACAGTGCAACACCCCTAGAGCAGTTTAGAGGTTATGTCCCATTGTAACACGGAAACTGAAATGTATTTCCTTCATCCAAATCCTCCCGAGACAAACAGACTGAGAGGTTGTAGGAATGGCTCAGTCACAGTGCAACACCAATAGAGCAGTTTAGAGGTTAAGTCCCTTGCTCAAGTGCACAACAGGCAGGATATGGTATCTAGGGTAATGAATTCCAGAAAAACCCAATCCAGTTTCCGGCTCACTCCCTGCAAATTCCCTTCAGAGAGTTAACTCTGGGATTCGGTTTCTAACCCTCTAACCTATACCTGGTCAGGTTGGTGAGGTCCCTGGTAATGGAGTCGTTGTCCAGCACAAGGCCCAGGCCCAGGATGGCGTTGTCGGCGTAGACCCTCAACCCCGGGGAGCTGTTGTTCAGGTACATACTGGGGTCTACAGTGGGGGAAGAGCTGGACGAGTTCAGGTTCAAGGTCATAGCGCTGCCGTCCTGAGGGCATATTCTGGAGACACCTGGGAGAGAAAAGACCATTTGTTTTATATATACTCTGAGTGTACAAAACATTAAAGAACACCTGCTCTTTCCATATGGCATAGACTGACCAGGGTGAATTCGGGTGAAAGATATGTTCCCTTATTGATGTCACTTATTAAATCCACTTCAATCAGTGCAGATGAAGAGGAGGAGACGGGTTAAAGAAGGATTTTTAAGCATTGAGACAATTGATTTAAATTCCTTTGAACGGGATATGGTAGTAGGTGGAAGGCACACCAGTTTGAGTCAAGAACTGCAACACTACTGGGTTTTTCATGCTCAACAGTTTCCTGTGTGTATCAAGAATGGTCCACCACCCAAAGGACATCCAGACAACTTGACACAACTGTGGGAAGCAATGGAGTTAACATGGGCCAGCATCCCGGAGGAATGCTTTCAACACCTTGTAGGGTTCATGCCCCGACGAATTTGGCTGTTCTGAGGGCAAAAGGGGATGCAACTCAATATTAGGAACATTTTACTAATGTTTTGTACACTCACTGTATATTATTGTGTATTGCATAGACGGTGTTCTTTAATGGAAGCCTCTCCAACATAATCCAGGTGGAGCCTGGCATTCCCCAGGGCAACTGTCTAGGCCCCTTTACTTTTTAAAATCTTTACTGATGACCTGCCACTGGCCTTAAGTAATGCCAGAGTGTCTATGTATGTGGATGACTTAATATTATACACGTCAGCGACCACAGAAATCACTGCAACACTTAACAAAGAGCTGCAGACAGTTTCATAATGGGTGGCAAAAAATTATATTGTCCTAATAAGATTGTCCTACATACTAAATCGCCGTCCATTTGACAAATCTGACCATAATTCTATGCTCCTTATTCCTGCTTACAAGCAAAAACTAAAGCAGGAAGTGCCAGTGACTCGCTTAAAACGGAAGTGGTCAGATGACGCGAATGCTACGCAAACCAACAGTTTTGCTAGCACAGACTAAAATATGTTCCGGGATTCATCCAATGGCATTGAGGAGTATATTACTTCAGTCAACCGGCTTCATCAATAAGTGCATCAACAACATGACCGTTTAATTACATATGCCAACCAGAAGCCATCGATTACAGGCAACATTCACACTGAGCTAAAGGCTTGAGCTGCTGCTTTCAAGGTGCGGGACTCCAACCCGGAAGCCTATGAGAAATTCCGCTATGCCCTCCATGAACCATCAAACAAGCAAAGCGCCAATACAGAACTAAGATTGAATCGTGTACACCGGCTCTGATGCTCGTCGGATGTGGCTTAAAAACTATTACAGATTACAAAGGGAAGCACAGCCACGAGCTGCCCAGTGAATACGAGCCTACCAGATAAGCTAAACCACTTCTATGCTCGCTTCGAGGCAAGCAACACTGAGGCATGCATGAGAGCACAAGCTGTTCCAGAAATGACTGTGTGATCACGCTCCTCCGTAGCTGACGTGAATAAGACCTTTAAACAGGTCAACATACACAAGGCTGCGGGGCCAGACGGATTACAGGGATGTGTGCTCCGAGCATGTGCTGACCAACTGGCAGGCATCTTCACTGACATTTTCAACATGTCCCTGATTGAGTCTGTGATACCAACATGTTTCAAGCAGACCATCCTAGTCCCTGTGCCGAAGAATACTAAGGCAACCTGCCTAAATGACTACAGGCCCGTAGCACTCAAGTCCGTAGCCATGAAGTGCATTGAAAGGCTGGTAATTGCTCACATCAACATCATTATCCCAGAAACCCTTCAATTTGCATACCGCTCAAACAGATCCACAGATGATGCAATCTATCTATCTCACTCCACACTGCCCTTTCCCACCTGGACAAAAGGAACACCTACGTGAGAATGCTATTCATTGACTACAGCTCAGCGTTCAACACAATAGTGCCCTCAAAGCTCATCACTAAGCTAAGGATCCTGGGACTAAACACCTCCCTCTGCAACTGGATCCTGGACTTCCTGACGAGCCGCTCCCAGGTGGTGAGGGTAGACAACAACACATCTGCCATGCTGATCCTCAACACTGGAGCCCCTCAGGGGTGCATTCTCAGTCCCCTCCTGTACTCCCTGTTCACCCACGACTGCATGGCCAGGCACGACTCAAACACCATTAAGTTTGCAGACGACACAACAGTGGTTGGCCTGATCTCCGACAACGACGAGGAGGTCAGCGACCTGGCCAGGTGGTGCCAGAATAACAACCTATCCCTCAACATAATTAAGACAACCTTTCCCTCATCGTGATCAAGACTAAAGAGATGATTGTGGACCACAGGAAAAGGAGGACAGAGCACATCCCCATTCTCATCGATGAGGCTGTAGTGGAGCAGGTTGAGAGCTTCAAGTTCCCTGGTATCCACATCATCAACAAACTAGAATGGTCCAAACACACCAAGACAGTCATGAAGAGTTAAATTAAATTAAAAAGAGGGCATGACAAAACCTATTCCCCTCAGGAGACTGAAAAGATTTGGCATGGGTCCTCAGATCCTCAAAAGGTTCTACAGCTGCAACATCGAGAGCATCCTGACAGGTTGCATCACTGCCTGGTACTGCAAGTCCTCGGCTTCCGACTGCAAGGCACTACAGAGGGTGGTGCATAAGGCCACTTAAATCACTGTGGCTAAAGCTGCCTGTCATCTAGGACCTCTACACCAGGTGGTGTCAGAGGAAGGCCCTAAAAATTGTCAAAGACCCCAACCACCCCAGTCATAGACTGTTCTCTCTGCTACCGCATGGCAAATCTAGGACCAAAAGGCTTCTCAACAGCTTTTACCTACAAGCCATAAGACTCCTGAACAGGTAATAAAATGGCTACCCGGACTAGTTGCTGGGCTATCTGCATTGTGTCCCACCAACCCCTCTTTTACGCTGCTGCTACTCTGTTTCTCTGTTTCTCATCTAGTAGTCACTTTAATGATACCTACATGTACATAGTACCTCAATTAGCCCGACTAACCTGTGCCCCCGCACATTGACTCTGTACTGGTAGTCACAATATTGTCTCATCGCTGCAACTCGCCAACGGGCTCAGGAGAGGTGAAGGTCGAGTATATTGGCCTCCTTACTGTTATTTTAACAGTTAAAAAAAACCAGAATACCTATTTACATAATACCTATTTTTTACTTAAAAATTGCTTAGGGGCTAGGTTAGTAATCATTTCACTTTAAGATCTACACCTGTCGTATTCGGCGCTCCAGCCTCCTCCAGTCTTTCCCCTTCAAGAGAAATTCTAAATAAATTCACATTCACTATTGAAGCCAAATCCTCATCCTTTACCCTTTGGCTAGAGATCATGTCCCGAGCAATTTTGGATCTTTTGACTGCCAGAACGTAATCTGAGCCATGAGAGACAGACCTAGCCAATATACCACTTCACCTCTAGCTGCTGTATTCTCCATGTGTGACCACCAGAGGAGTTCTGCCCCGCAATGCACCATGGGTAGCGGGCGGCGAGGTTCACACCTGTCACCTACTTCATCCTTCAGCCACAGGTTACTATTGGTCACATACACAGTAGAGATCAGCCAATCACAGTTTGAGAGGATAACTACCTCCCTGGTACCCCTGCTCATAACCTTGCCTTGCCTCCCGCCCTCCCACAGTGGCTTCTGGGAAACCATCTGTTAAGCCATAGACGAGGCCCCAGAATCCCAGAGACAACCCCTTCGACTGGCTGCATATTCTGTCCCTGCTTTAAACCACTGAGGGATAGAGAGGGAGAGCGAACATGAGAGAGAGAGAGAGAGAGAGAGAGAGAGAGGAGAGAGAGACAGAGAGAGAACAAGAGAGAGAGAGAGAGAGAGAGAGAGAGAGAAGAGAAAGGGAGAGAGATAGAGAGAACGAGAGAGAGAGAGAGAGAGAGAGAGAGAGAGAGAGAGAGAGAGAGAGAGAGAGAGAGAGAGAGAGAGAGAGAGAGAGAGAGAGAGAGAGAGAGAGAGAGAGAGAGAGAGAGAGAGAGAGAGAGAGAGAGAGAGAGAGAGAGAGAGAACGAGAGAGAGAAAGTGCAAGAGAGAAAAATAGAGCGAAATGGAGAGGGGGAAAAGAGAGAGAGAGAGAAATGGAGAAAGAGGGGGGAAGAGAGAGAGAGAGAGAAATGGAGAAAGAGGGGGGAAGAGAGAACACGAGAGAAAGACGGATCAAATAGATGTAATTAGTGCTGTTTGATATAAGAGGTTCGAAATTCATTTGATATCACTAAAGGGCCGTTCTAAACCAGCCGAAGGTTTTAGGAAAGAATGAAGGATGCGATTACAAAACACCAGAGTGCCTTCTATTCCTCTTTAGTTCCCCTCTCAAACAAACACAAACAAAAAGGATATTTCAGGCCTCTGAGTGACAACGCTCTGTGGGCACAACACAACAAGGCACAGCGTTGCCATGATCATGTAATTGATCTCAATCAGAGCTGACGGGAACTGTGACAGCTGGTGAGAGATACTCAGAGCTGTGTGATTACCTCAGAGGAGGCCAGTAGGATGGAACACCAATCTGTGGTGTAGATCACTACTCCCCACACAGAGGAGGCCAGTAGGATGGAACACCAATCTGTGGTGTAGATCACTACTCCCCACACAGAGGCCAGTAGGATGGAACACCAATCTGTGGTGTGGATCACTACTCCCCACACAGAGGAGGCCAGTAGGATGGAACACCAATCTGTGGTGTAGATCACTACTCCCCACACAGAGGAGGCCAGTAGGATGGAACACCAATCTGTGGTGTGGCTCACTACTCCCCACACAGAGGAGGACAGTAAGATGGAACACCAATCTGTGGTGTAGATCACTACTCCCCACACAGAGGAGGCCAGTAGGATGGAACACCAATCTGTGGTGTGGCTCACTACTCCCCACACAGAGGCCAGTAGGATGGAACACCAATCTGTGGTGTAGATCACTACTCCCCACACAGAGGAGGCCAGTAGGATGGAACACCAATCTGTGGTGTGTGTTCACTACTCCCCACACAGAGGAGGCCAGTAGGATGGAACACCAATCTGTGGTGTAGATCACTACTCCCCACACAGAGGAGGCCAGTAGGATGGAACACCAATCTGTGGTGTAGATCACTACTCCCCACACAGAGGAGGCCAGTAGGATGGAACACCAATCTGTGGTGTAGATCACTACTCCCCACTCAGAGGAGGCCAGTAGGATGGAACACCAATCTGTGGTGTGGATCACTACTCCCCACACAGAGGAGGCCAGTAGGATGGAACACCAATCTGTGGTGTAGATCACTACTCCCCACACAGAGGAGGCCAGTAGGATGGAACACCAATCTGTGGTGTAAGATCACTACTCCCCACACAGAGGAGGCCGGTAGGATGGAACACCAATCTGTGGTGTGGATCACTACTCAGCGTCCAGGCTACCACATCATAGCTCAGCGTCCAGGCTACCACATCATAGCGCAGCGTCCAGGCTACCACATCATAGCTCAGCGTCCAGGCTACCACATCATAGCTCAGCGTCCAGGCTACCACATCATAGCTCAGCGTCCAGGATACCACATCATAGCACAGTGTCCAGACTACCCCATCATAGCGCAGCATCCAGGTTTCCACATCATAGCGCAGTGTCCAGGCTACCAAATCATAGCACAGCGTCCAGGTTTCCACATCATAGCGCAGCGTCCAGGCTACCACATCATAGCACAGCGTCCAGGTTTCCACATCATATCTCAGCGTCCAGGCTACCACATCATAGCACAGTGTCCAGACTACCCCATCATAGCGCAGCATCCAGGTTTCCACATCATAGCGCAGCGTCCAGGCTACCACATCATAGCACAGCGTCCAGGTTTCCACATCATAGTGCAGCGTCCAGGCTACCACATCATAGCACAGTGTCCAGACTACCCCATCATAGCGCAGCATCCAGGTTTCCACATCATAGCGCAGCATCAGACCATTGGCAGACCAATGGGGAAGCGCACAATTGGCTCAGCGTTGTCCGGGTTAGGGGAGCATTTGGCCAGGCAGGGATGTTCTTGTCCCATTGCGCTCTAGCGACTCCTGTAGCGGGCCGGGCACAATGCATGCTGACACGGTCGCCAGGTGTACAGTGTTTTCTCCAACACATTGGTGCGGCTCGCTTCCGGGTTAAGTGGGAATTCTGTCAAGAAGCAGTGCGGCTTGGCTGGGTTGTGTTTCGGAGGACGCACAGCTTTCGACCTTTGCCTCTTCCGAGTCCGTACGGGAATTGCAGCGACGAGACAAGACAGTAACTACCAATTGGGTACGATGAAATTTGGGAGAAAAAAGGGGGTAACATTTTTTTTACTATTAATATTTAGCTTTGGTAGTGCGGAGAGCCTCCGTGACACAGGGAAGGACAGTCTCGGTTGAGGGAGCCGTCCTACAGCCTGTCTTGTTAGAAGATGGTTCTGAGAGAGATAATGAGAGAGTTGGTCAGAGACACTCAAGTGTTTTAGAAAGAAAAGAAACGGGATATAAAGGTCTATAGTTGTTGATGTTGATGATGAGTCAAGTGTTGGTTTCTTGAGGAGGAGAGAAACTTAGGCCATTTTGAAGTCAGAAGGGTCGCAACCAGTGGTCAGGGATGAGTTGATGAGGGAAATGAGAAGGTCTCCAGAGATGGTCTGGGGAGAAGGGGATGGGGTCGGGCAGGCCAGATCTCATTAGTTGCAGGATGTCATCTGAGGAGAGAGAGGGGAGAAAGAGGTCAAGGAGTAGGGTAGTTCTGTGTGAGTGAGACCAGTGGACTCAATAGGCTGAGTGAATGAGTAGAGGATGTCCACTTTATTTTCAAAGTTGCTGACAAAGCCGTCCTCAGAGAGGGAGGAGGGAGGGGGAGGGCTGGGCTTCTCAGGCTCTGTACACTCTTAGATTAAATCCTACCTGGCAGGCCGCTTCTAACCAGGTGACGTTGAAAGGATTAATGAGGGAGGAGATGGTGGAAAAGAGTTTCCTAGATAGAGGGGTAGAATGTGGCTTTAGCAGAGGATAGGGGAAGAGAAGATGGAGAGGAGGGAGTGAAAGGATGATAGGTCCTCTGGAAGTTAAGTTTTCCTCCATTTCCCCTCAGCTGTCCGCCACCCTATAAGCTTGCAATGAGTCACTCAGCCACAGAGCAGGAGGGGAGGGCCGAGCCGGCCGGGAGGAAAGGGGACAGTGCGAGTCATAGGATGCGGAAAGGGAGGAGAGCAGGATCGAAGGGGCAGAATCAGAAGACATGAGGGAGAAGGATTTAAAAGAAGGGAGAGATGAAAGGATAGAAGGAGAGAGGAGTGGGAGAGAGAGAGAGAGAGAGAATATTGTGAAGGCACATGACCATCTGGGTAGGAGCTGAGCGGTTAGGGTTGGAGGAGAGGAAGACAAAGGGAAACAAAGTAGTGATCAGAGACCTGGATGGGGGTTGCAATGAGATTAGAAGGCAAGTCGCCCCTAGTAAAGATGAGGTCAAGCGTATTGTCTGACTTGTGGAAAGGACTGGGAAAAGGTCAAAAGAGGCAAGGAGGAGAAAGATCGAGTTGGAAAGAAATTAATCGAAGGCAGATGTTGAGAGGTTGAAGTCGCCAAGTACGAAGAGCGGTGAGCCATCTTTAGCAAAGTAGCCTATCAAGGGTCAAGCTCATTGAGGAACTCTCCGAGGGCACCTGGTGGGCGATAGATGACAACAATGTTAAGCTGAAGTGGACAAGAGACAGTGACATAATGGAATTCAAATGAGGAGATGGACATGTTAGAGAGGAGATGGACAGGTGAGAGAGGAGATGGACAGGTGAGAGAGGAGATGGACATGTGAGAGAGGAGATGGACAGGTGAGAGAGGGAGAAAAGAGAAAATCTCCAGTTAGGATAAATGAGTAGCCCTGTGTCATCACCGTGACGACCAGATGCTCTCGGACTATGAGAGAAAACGTAGTCAGATGAAGAGAGAGCAGCTGGAGTAGCAGTGTTCTCTGAGGTGATCCATGTCTTCGTCGGGGCCAAAAGGTCAAGGGTCAGAAGCGCAGCATAGGCTGAGATGAACTCAGTGTTCTTGACCGTAGATTGGCAGTTCCAAACAGTAACAGAGACCCGAAAGACCAGTGAACAGGAAATTAGAAGGGTTGCAGCCAAGGAGTGGGGAGTGTCTGTAACGCCTACAGGGAGAGGTGGGAACAGGTAGAGAAAACACACACACAGCTGACAAAGCTACACAAGAGCAAAATTAGATAATCTGTAAATAACAAGGTAAGACAATCAATGTGGTTCTACCAGAGGACAGCAGAGATATATTATGTGGTTCTACCAGAGGACAGCAGAAATATATTATGTGGTTCTACCAGAGGATAGCAGAAATATATTATGTGGTTCTACCAGAGGACAGCAGAGATATATTATGTGGTTCTACCAGAGGACAGCAGAGATATATTATGTGGTTCTACCAGAGGACAGCAGAAATATATTATGTGGTTCTACCAGAGGACAGCAGAGATATATTATGTGGTTCTACCAGAGGACAGCAGAGATATATTATGTGGTTCTACCAGAGGACAGCAGAAATATATTATGTGGTTCTACCAGAGGACAACAGAGATATATTATGTGGTTCTACCAGAGGACAGCAGAGATATATTATGTGGTTCTACCAGAGGACAGCAGAGATATATTATGTGGTTCTACCAGAGGACAGCAGAAATATATTATGTGGTTCTACCAGAGGACAGCAGAGATATATTATGTGGTTCTACCAGAGGACAGCAGAAATATATTATGTGGTTCTACCAGAGGACAGCAGAGATATATTATGTGGTTCTACCAGAGGACAACAGAGATATATTATGTGGTTCTACCAGAGGACAGCAGAAATATATTATGTGGTTCTACCAGAGGACAGCAGAAATATATTACTGTATATGGTTCAAGCAGACCAGGGAGGGAGGGAGAGGAGAGGAGAGGAGATGAGATGAGATGAGAGGAGAGGAGAGGAGAGGAGAGGAGAGGAGAGGAGAGGAGAGGAGAGGAGAGGAGAGGAGAGGAGAGGAGAGGAGAGGAGAGGAGAGGAGATGAGAGGAGAGGAGAGGAGAGGAGAGGAGAGGAGAGGAGAGGAGAGGAGAGGAGAGGAGAGGAGAGGAGAGGAGAGGAGAGGAGAGGAGAGGAGAGGAGAGGAGAGGAGAGGAAAGGAAAGGAGAGAAGAGGAGAGTAGAGGAGAGGAGAAATGGGAAGGGAGAGGGAGAGGAGAAGAGAAATGGGCAGGGGGAGGGAGAGGAGAGGAGAGGAGAAATGGGCAGGGGGAGGGAGAGGAGAGGAGAGGAGAAATGGGCAGGGGCAGGGAGAGGCCAGTAATATTATTAATATGATCCCCTCCAGCCTGGTTTGGCCCTGGACGGTGATGTGGTGATATGGCCTAGAGACCCTCGGTTGTCAGTATGACTAATCTCCTGTCTGTCTCTGTGGACGTAACCAGCTAGCTGCATGTGTTGATGAAGGCCAGGTTAAATAATTGGATGCCCTGGGTTATGAACGCCTTGCAAAGTTATTGCTAGCCTGATTCCAGATCAGTTTGTGCTGTCTTTCCCAGTTTTGACGTGACAAGGACCATAGGAGTTGACAGCACAAACAGATCTGGGACCAGTGGAAGTGATTCTCTGGGCAAGCACCAGTGGAAGTGATTGCATGCCCTGGGTTATGAAGGTCTGTGGGCAAAGGAAGGAGAGGTGGCTTTTACATTTAGCTTTTTGCATCAACACAGGTTTAAAGGAGAGGTTTACCATTTAGCTGTAGCGTTTAGCTTCTAAAGCAGGTTTAAAGGACAGGTTTAGCGTATCGTTTAGCTTCTAAAGCAGGTTTAAAGGACAGGTTTAGCATAGTGTTTAGCTTCTAAAGCAGGTTTAAAGGACAGGTTTAGCGTATCGTTTAGCTTCTAAAGCAGGTTTAAAGGACAGGTTTAGCGTAGCGTTTAGCTTCTAAAGCAGGTTAAAGGGCATGTTTAGCATTTAGCTGTAGAGTTTAGCTTCTAACGCAGGTCCATAGAGACTAAGACAGTGTCCTGTGAGGATTCCCATAGAGACCAAGACAGTGTCCCATGTGGATTCCCATAGAGACTAAGACAGTGTCCTGTGTGGATTCCCATAGAGACTAAGACAGTGTCCTGTGTGGATTCCCATAGAGACTAAGGCAGTGTCCTGTGTGGATTCCCATAGAGACTAAGACAGTGTTCTGTGAGGATTCCCATAGAGACTAGGGTAGTGTCCTGTGAGGATTCCCATAGAGACCAAGACAGTGTCCCGTGTGGATTCCCATAGAGACTAAGACAGTGTCCTGTGTGGATTCCCATAGAGACTAAGGCAGTGTCCTGTGTGGATTCCCATAGAGACTAGGGTAGTGTCCTGTGAGGATTCCCAGAGACACTAAGACAGTGTCCCTTGTGGATTCCCATAGAGACTAAGACAGTGTCCTGTGTGGATTCCCATAGAGACTAAGACAATTTCCTGTGTGGATTCCCATAGAGACTAAGACAGTGTCCTGTGTGGATTCCCATAGAGACTAAGACAGTGGCCCGTGAGGATTCCCATAGAGACTAAGGGTAGTGTCCTAAATGGCACCCTATTCCCTAGATTTCCTATAGGGCCCTGGTTAAAAGAAGTGCACTACAAATGGAATAGGGTGCCATTTTGGGACAGATCCTGAGGAATCGCTGTCCTTTATAGTATGACATTTTATGTTCCGCTGTTGCGTCAACACACACGACTCCAGCATTCAACCGCAACACTTTGAAGGACGATAATCTTAGGCCACTCTAAAAAGGTATCGTCTTTGTTTATTACCAGGAGATGCTGATTGGATAAAACCCCCCCCCAGAGTTTAACGAGCTAAGAAGGATGAAGCTGAGCGTGTTAGAGCCTAGTGTCTGTTGATAAAGTAACTTCTCATAAACGGAGACGATTAAATGCAATCTATATGAGAGTTAAAAGAAACGCATATAAACGCCGTGGTGCAGTGTTTACATTTTATTTTTAATTTGACAATTTAATTTTTAATGGACGACTTTCGCTCAGCAGCAGAGCGCGGCTAATTAACGGACAGATCACATTTCCTCAGCAATTTGTTTTCACTTTCAACATAACCTTTGAATCATTTAGACAGTGTGTCCAAATTTCACTATGTAGTGCACTACTATGGGCCCTGATTTAAAAGCAGTGCACTGCAGCATAAAGAGAAGAGGATGCTATTTAGGACGAGGCCTTCATTTTAACGTGACTTTTCCAGACGATGCTTTTCTCAGAGGGTTTCTTTAGCGTTGTATTTGAATGGTGATTCAGGTCTTCATCCAGAAGCTGTATTTGAGTCTTTAGTGATAAATATTATATTTAGTTACAGAATCATTTAGTTAAAAGGTCCAACTTTCATCATGCTTTCATCTCAATAAGCAAATCATTTCTTGGTAACAATTACTGTGAATACATTACCGGGATTGTTTTCAATTAAAATGATCCAAAAAAATACATTATTTTTTTTTTTTTTTAGCAAAGAGACATTTCTCAAGGACTGTCTGGGATGGTCTGAGTGGGGCAGGGAAAACGGAAAACTAGCTGTTATTGGCAGAGAGGTTTGGAACACTCTTTCTTATTGGTCTATTAACTCATTTACTGGTGATGTCACCAGACAGGCCAAATCTCTTTCTTATTGGTCTGTTAACTCATCTACTGGTGATGTCACCAGACAGGCCAAATCTCTTTCTTATTGGTCTATTAACTCATCTACTGGTGATGTCACCAGACAAGCCAAATCTCTAATTGGTCTATTAACTCATTTACTGGTGATGTCACCAGACAGGCCAAATCTCTTTCTTATTGGTCTGTTAACTCATCTACTGGTGATGTCACCAGACAAGCCAAATCTCTTTCTTATTGGTCTGTTAACTCATCTACTGGTGATGTCACCAGACAGGCCAAATCTCTTTCTTATTGGTCTGTTAACTCATCTACTGGTGATGTCACCAGACAGGCCAAATCTCTAATTGGTCTATTAACTCATCTACTGGTGATGTCACCAGACAGGCCAAATCTCTTTCTTATTGGTCTATTAACTCATGTACTGGTGATGTCACCAGACAGGCCAAATCTCTTTCTTATTGGTCTGTTAACTCATCTACTGGTGATGTCACCAGACAGGCCAAATCTCTAATTGGTCTATTAACTCATTTACTGGTGATGTCACCAGACAGGCCAAATCTCTTTCTTATTGGTTTATTAACTCATCTACTGGTGATGTCACCAGACAAGCCAAATCTCTAATTGGTCTATTAACTCATTTACTGGTGATGTCACCAGACAGGCCAAATCTCTTTCTTATTGGTCTATTAACTCATCTACTGGTGATGTCACCAGACAAGCCAAATCTCTAATTGGTCTATTAACTCATCTACTGGTGATGTCACCAGACAAGCCAAATCTCTAATTGGTCTATTAACTCATCTACTGGTGATGTCACCAGACAAGCCAAATCTCTAATTGGTCTATTAACTCATCTACTGGTGATGTCACCAGACAGGCCAAATCTCTAATTGGTCTATTAACTCATCTACTGGTGATGTCACCAGACAGGCCAAATCTCCATCCCACTAAAACACTAAAACAAACGGAAATTACAGGTGGCCTTTTAAAACAGCTTTTACGCTAAAAGGGCATTATCATCATTTTAACAGTTTTCACAGTTTTCTTCCAATCTCATAGTGTAGAAATATATATATAAAACACAGGAAAAATCCAGTTTTTGAGGCACTGGGCCTTTATAGAACAGTGAGACCTCTGGGCCTTTATAGAACAGTGAGACCTCTGGGCCTTTATAGAACAGTGAGACCTCTGGGCCTTTATAGAACAGTGAGACCTCAGCACGTATTGTTGTACTTCTCATACAGGTTGGTACACAATACTTTGGGTTTAGGAAAACTAAGTAAAACGTTATGTCTGTGACCACCGATACCCTCACCACTACCCCTACCTGACCACCACTACCCCTACCCCTACCTGACCACCACTACCCCTACCTGACCACCACTACCCCTACCTGACCACCACTACCCTACCTGACCACCACTACCCCTACCTGACACCCACTACCCCTACCTGACCACCACTACCCCTACCTGACCACCACTACCCCTACCTGACCAGCACTACCCCTACCTGACACCCACTACCCCTACCCCTACCTGACCAGCACTACCCCTACCTGACACCCACTACCCCTACCTGACCACCACTACCCCTACCAGACCACCACTACCCCTACCTGACCACCACTACCCCTACCTGACCACCACTACCCTCACCACTACCCCTACCTGACCACCACTACCCCTACCTGACCACCACTACCCCTACCAGACCACCACTACCCCTACCTGACCACCACTACCCCTACCTGACACCCACTACCCCTACCTGACCACCACTACCCCTACCTGACCAGCACTACCCCTACCTGACACCCACTACCCCTACCTGACCACCACTACCCCTACCTGACCACCACTACCCCTACCTGACCACCATTACCCCTACCTGACACCCACTACCCCTACCTGACCACCACTACCCCTACCTGACCACCACTACCCTCACCACTACCCCTACCTGACCAGCACCACCCCTACCTGACACCCACTACCCCTACCTGACCACCACTACCCCTACCTGACCACCACTACCCCTACCTGACCACCACTACCCCTAACTGACCACCACTACCCCTACCTGACCACCACTACCCTCACCACTATCCCTACCTGACCACCACTACTCCTACCTGACCACCACTACCCCTACCTGACCACCACTACCCCTACCTGACCACCACTACCCCTACCTGACCACCACTACCCCTACCTGACCACCACTACCCCTACCTGACACCCACTACCCCTACCTGACCACCACTACCCCTACCTGACCACCACTACCCTCACCACTACCCCTACCTGACCAGCACTACCCCTACCTGACACCCACTACCCCTACCTGACCACCACTACCCCTACCTGACCACCACTACCCCTACCTGACCACCACTACCCTACCTGACCACCACTACCCCTACCTGATCACCACTACCCCTACCTGACACCCACTACCCCTACCTGATCACCACTACCCCTACCTGACACCCACTACCCCTACCTGACCACCACTACCCCTACCTGACCACCACTACCCTCACCACTACCCCTACCTGACCAGCACTACCCCTACCTGACCACCACTACCCCTACCTGACACCCACTACCCCTACCTGACCAGCACTACCCCTACCTGACCAGCACTACCCCTACCTGACCAGCACTACCCCTACCTGACCACCACTACCCCTACCTGACCACCACTACCCCTACGAGACCACCACTACCCCTACCTGATACCCACTACCCCTAACTGACCACCACTACCCCTACCTGACCACCACTACCCTCACCACTACCCCTACCTGACCAGCACTACCCCTACCTGACACCCACTACCCCTACCTGACCACCACTACCCCTACCTGACCACCACTACCCCTAACTGACCACCACTACCCCTACCTGACCACCACTATCCTCACCACTACCCCTACCTGACCACCACTACCCCTACCTGACCACCACTACCCCTACCTGACCACCCCTACCCCTACCTGACCACCACTACCCCTACCTGACCACCACTACCCCTACCTGACCACCACTATCCTCACCACTACCCCTACCTGACCACCACTACCCCTACCTGACCACCACTACCCCTACCTGACCACCACTACCCCTACCTGACCACCACTACCCCTACCTGACCACCACTAACCCTACCTGACCACCACTACCCTCACCACTACCCCTACCTGACCACCACTACCCCTACCTGACCACCACTACCCCTACCTGACCACCACTACCCCTACCTGACCACCACTACCCCTACCTGACCAGCACTACCCCTACCTGACCACCACTACCCCTACCTGACCACCACTACCCCTACCTGACTACCACTATCCTCAACCTGTTGGTATTATACACTGAGTGGACAAAACAAGAGGAACACCTTCCTAATATTGAGTTGAACCCCTTTCTGCCCTCGGAACAGACTCAATTCGTCTGGTCATGGAATCTACAAGGTGTTGAAAGCGTTCCACGGGGGATGCTGGCCCATGTTGACTCCAATAGCTTCCCACAGTTGTGTCAAGTTGGCTGGATGTCCTTTCGGTGGTGGACCATTCTTGATACACACGAGAACTGTTGAGCGTGAAAAACCCAGCAGCGTTGCAGTTCTTGACACAAACTGGTGCCCCTGGACCCTACAACCATACCCCGTTCAAAGGCACTTAAATCTTTAGTCTTGCCCATTCACCCTCTGAATGGCACACACACACAATCCATGTCTCAATTGTCTCAAGGCTTGAAAATCCGTCTTTAACCTGGTTTCCTCCCCTTCATCTACACTGATTGAAGTGGATTTAACAAGTGACATCAATAATGGATCAAAGCTTTCACCTGGATTCACCTGGTCAGTCTGTCATGAAAAGAGGAGAGGTACAGAGACTGTGGAGCAGGGTAGAGATACTGTGGAGCAGGGTAGAGATACTGTGGAGCAGGGTGAAGATACTGTGGAGCAGGATACAGATACTGTGGAGAAGGATACGGAGAGAGGAGAGGTACAGATACTGTGGAGCAGGATAGAGATACTGTGGAGCAGGGTAGAGATACTGTGGAGCAGGGTAGAGATACTGTGGAGCAGGGTAGAGATACTGTGGAGCAGGATACAGATACTGTGGAGCAGGGTAGAGATACTGTGGAGCAGGATACAGATACTGTGGAGCAGGTTAGAGATACTGTGGAGCAGGATACAGATACTGTGGAGCAGGATACGGAGAGAGGAGAGGTACAGAGACTGTGGAGCAGGGTACAGATACTGTGGAGCAGGATACGGAGAGAGGAGAGGTACAGATACTGTGGAGCAGGATACAGAGACTGTGGAGCAGGATACAGATACTGTGGAGCAGGTTAGAGATACTGTGGAGCAGGGTAGAGATACTGTGGAGCAGGATACAGAGAGAGGAGAGGTACAGAGACTGTGGAGTAGGATACAGATACTGTGGAGCAGGATAGAGATACTGTGGAGCAGGATACAGATACTGTGGAGTAGGATACAGATACTGTGGAGCAGGATAGAGATACTGTGGAGTAGGATACAGATACTGTGGAGCAGGATAGAGATACTGTGGAGCAGGATACAGATACTGTAGAGCAGGATACGGAGAGAGGAGAGGTACAGATACTGTGGAGCAGGGTAGAGATACTGTGGAGCAGGATACAGAGACTGTGGAGCAGGGTACAGAGACTGTGGAGCAGGATACGGAGAGAGGAGAGGTACAGATACTGTGGAGCAGGATAGAGATACTGTGGAGCAGGGTAGAGATACTGTGGAGCAGGATACAGAGACTGTGGAGCATGATACAGATACTGTGGAGCAGGGTAGAGATACTGTGGAGCAGGGTAGAGATACTGTGGAGCAGGGTGAAGATACTGTGGAGCAGGATACAGATACTGTGGAGCAGGGTAGAGACACTGTGGAGCAGGATACGGAGAGAGGAGAGGTACAGAGACTGTGGAGCAGGGTACAGATACTGTGGAGCAGGATACGGAGAGAGGAGAGGTACAGATACTGTGGAGCAGGGTAAAGTTACTGTGGAGCACGATACAGAGACTGTGGAGCAGGATAAGGAGAGAGGAGAGGTACAGATACTGTGGAGCAGGATAGAGATACTGTGGAGCAGGATACAGAGAGAGGAGAGGTACCACTGGGTAATCGAGACACAACTAAAGGGTTATTCCCTGGTACCACTGGGTAATCGAGACACAACTAAAGGGTTATTCCCTGGTACCACTGGGTAATCTACACACAACTAAAGGGTTATTCCCTGGTACCACTGCTACACACAACTAAAGTGTTATTCCCTGGTACCACTGGGTAATCGAGACACAACTAAAGGGTTATTCCCTGGTACCACTGGGTAATCGAGACACAACTAAAGGGTTATTCCCTGGTACCACTGGGTAATCTACACACAACTAAAGGGTTATTCCCTGGTACCACTGCTACACACAACTAAAGGGTTATTCCCTGGTACCACTGGGTAATCTACACACAACTAAAGGGTTATTCCCTGGTAACACTGGGTATTCTACACACAACTAAAGGGTTATTCCCTGGTACCACTGGGTAATCTACACACAACTAAAGGGTTATTCCCTGGTAACACTGGGTATTCTACACACAACTAAAGGGTTATTCCCTGGTACCACTGGGTAATCGAGACACAACTAAAGGGTTATTCCCTGGTACCACTGGGTAATCTACACACAACTAAAGGGTTATTCCCTGGTACCACTGGGTAATCTACACACAACTAAAGGGTTATTCCCTGGTACCACTGGGTAATCTACACACAACTAAAGGGTTATTCCCTGGTACCACTGGGTAATCTACACACAACTAAAGGGTTATTCCCTGGTACCACTGGGTAATCGAGACACAACTAAAGGGTTATTCCCTGGTACCACTGGGTAATCTACACACAACTAAAGGGTTATTCCCTGGTACCACTGCTACACACAACTAAAGGGTTATTCCTTGGTACCACTGGGTAATCTACACACAACTAAAGGGTTATTCCCTGGTACCACTGCTACACACAACTAAAGGGTTATTCCCTGGTACCACTGGGTAATCTACACACAACTAAAGGGTTATTCCCTGGTACCACTGCTACACACAACTAAAGGGTTATTCCCTGGTACCACTGGGTAATCTACACACAACTAAAGGGTTATTCCCTGGTGCCACTGCTACACGCAACTAAAGGGTTATTCCCTGGTACCACTGCTACACACAACTAAAGGGTTATTCCCTGGTACCACTGCTACACACAACTAAAGGGTTATTCCCTGGTACCACTGGGTAATCTACACACAACTAAAGGGTTATTCCCTGGTACCACTGCTACACACAACTAAAGGGTTATTCCCTGGTACCACTGGGTAATCTACACACAACTAAAGGGTTATTCCCTGGTACCACTGCTACACACAACTAAAGGGTTATTCCCTGGTACCACTGGGTAATCTACACACAACTAAAGGGTTATTCCCTGGTACCACTGCTACACACAACTAAAGGGTTATTCCCTGGTACCACTGGGTAATCTACACACAACTAAAGGGTTATTCCCTGGTACCACTGCTACACACAACTAAAGGGTTATTCCCTGGTACCACTGGGTAATCTACACACAACTAAAGGGTTATTCCCTGGTACCACTGCTACACACAACTAAAGGGTTATTCCCTGGTACCACTGGGTAATCTACACACAACTAAAATACTAAAATGTATCAAACAGGAATGTATTTCATTACAAAGTCCACACGTTTGTATATACAGTCACTTGAATGATTTAGTGCTTCGTATTGTCCAAATCCAGGCATTTTAGGATCACACAGAAGGCCAACTATATCTCCATCAAACAGCAGACGAAGAATAGCCTGGTGAAACTAGAGACAGATGGACGAGGCAAAACAGGTCAAAACCAAATACATTTAACATTCCCTCTCCAAGTTTCTCTGATTCAAGAACCTTTATCGTAGTTTTTCCAAGAAGCCAGTCTGCTGCTGGCATGGCAGAGAAACTGGATAGATTTGGAGAGCCTCATCCTTCCAACCAAGCCTGTGTCCCAAACACCACCCTATGCATATAGTGCACTACGGTGCCATCTGGGACAGAGCCAGGAGTCTCTCTCTCTCTCTCTCATTAGCTGAAAGCCATGTGAACAATCCCCTGTTTGGCATCCTCTACATCGTCTAAATGGAACCATGGCAGAGACAGACAGAGCTCCTCAACCGCTAGAGAATGGGGTACAGACAAACCTGCTTCTGAGTCTGTTTTAAAGGTAAAGGTGATTTTACACACACACACACACACACACACACACACACACACACACACACACACACACACACACACACACACACACACACACACACACACACACACACACACACACACACACTGATCATGTATTCAGAGCACCAGATAAAGAGTTGTGTTCAATAAGGCCTGTTTCCTGGAATATTTCATGTCTAAAACACTTCCTTGTCTCTAAAGCTGAGGAGCAGATCTGTCGGAGGTAAGGCAGCATTGTGTCAGGGCTTTCTCTGAGCGTTGTTCTAGTGAATGAGGAGCAGCTCTGTCGGAGGTAAGGCAGCATTGTGTCAGGGTTTTCTCTGAGCGTTGTTCTAGTGAATGAGGAGCAGCTCTGTCGGAGGTAAGGCAGCATTGTGTCAGGGTTTTCTCTGAGCGTTGTTCTAGTGAACGAGGAGCAGCTCTGTAGGAGGTAAGGCAGCATTGTGTCAGGGCTTTCTCTGAGCGTTGTTCTAGTGAATGAGGAGCAGCTCTGTCGGAGGTAAGGCAGCATTGTGTCAGGGTTTTCTCTGAGCGTTGTTCTAGTGAATGAGGAGCAGCTCTGTCGGAGGTAAGGCAGCATTGTGTCAGGGTTTTCTCTGAGCGTTGTTCTAGTGAACGAGGAGCAGCTCTGTAGGAGGTAAGGCAGCATTGTGTCAGGGCTTTCTCTGAGCGTTATATTACATTGTGACAGTATTACATTGTGACATTAATTTACTGCAGATAAACATTACGTCGTTATTTTACAAAGACACAACACAGTCCTCTGGAAGTAGAATAGCCATCCCCAAATTGTCACAGAACTCCATCCACTTAACAAGAAAAGGAGAGCTCAGATAATGTAATAACCATGTTTCAACAGACAAGCTGTCTTCATCAAGGTATAAAGAACTATTGGTTACATCCTAAATGGCACCATGTTCCCACAAGCATTTCGCTACACTCGCACTAACATCTGCTAACCATGTGTATGTGACAAATAACATTTGATTTGATTTGATTATATAGTCCACTACACTCTTAGAAAAAAGGGTTCCTAAAAGGTTCTTCGTTCCTAAAAGCCCTTTTGGTTCCAGGTAGAACCCTGTTTGGTTCCAGGAAGAACCCTGTTTGGCTCCGGGTAGAACCCTTTTTGGTTCCAGGTGGAACCTTTTTGGTTCCAGGAAGAACCCTGTTTGGTTCCGGGTAGAACCCTTTTTGGCTTCCATGTAGAACCCTCTGTGGAAAGGGTTCTTCACGGAATGCAAAATAGTTCCACCCGTAACCAAAAAGGGTTCTACCTCGAACCAAAAAGAGTTCCACCCATAACCGAACAGGTTTCTTCAAAGGGTTCTCCTGTGGGGGAAAACAGAAGAACCCTTTTTTTTCCCTAAGAGTGTACATTTGACCAGGATCTATAAGGCTCTTGTCAAAAGTAGTACGCTAAGTAGGGAATAGGGTGCCATTTGGGACAGTGACAGTTTATACTGTACACCCTTCAGGTTTACAGATCTTTCATCTTCAGATCTATTGTCTATACCATTTCCTGTTCCAACTTCAGCCCCTTCCTGTCAGTATTAAAATGGATGCAGCCACAAATAAAACATAAATGTTCTTGCAAAGCATTTCTCTGTGGCTGGACGTGCAGCTCTGTGTGGATTTACAGGCCTTTATGAAGCAGATACACAGGGTAGAGGAGCTAGCTAGTTGGTCTTTATGAAGCAGATACACAGGGTAGAGTAGCTAGCTAGTTGGTCTTTATGAAGCAGATAAACAGGGTAGAGTAGCTAGCTAGTTGGTCTTTATGAAGCAGATACACAGGGTAGAGTAGCTAGCTAGTTGGTCTTTATGAAGCAGATACACAGGGTAGAGTAGCTAGCTAGTTGGTCTTTATGAAGCAGATACACAGGGTAGAGTAGCTAGCTAGTTGGTCTTTATGAAGCAGATAAACAGGGTAGAGTAGCTAGCTAGTTGGTCTTTATGAAGCAGATACACAGGGTAGAGTAGCTAGCTAGTTGGTCTTTATGAAGAAGATACACAGGGTAGAGTAGCTAGCTAGTTGGTCTTTATGAAGCAGATACACAGGGTAGAGTAGCTAGCTAGTTGGTCTTTATGAAGCAGATAAACAGGGTAGAGTAGCTAGCTAGTTGGTCTTTATGAATCAGATACACAGGGTAGAGTAGCTAGCTAGTTGGCCTTTATGAAGCAGATAAACAGGGTAGAGTAGCTAGCTAGTTGGTCTTTATGAAGCAGATACACAGGGTAGAGTAGCTAGCTAGTTGGCCTTTATGAAGCAGATACACAGGGTAGAGTAGCTAGCTAGTTGATCTTTATGAAGCAGATACACAGGGTAGAGTAGCTAGCTAGTTGGTCTTTATGAAGCAGATACACAGGGTAGAGTAGCTAGCTAGTTGATCTTTATGAAGCAGATACACAGGGTAGAGTAGCTAGCTAGTTGGCCTTTATGAAGCAGATACACAGGGTAGAGTAGCTAGCCAGTTGGTCTTTATGAAGCAGATAAACAGGGTAGAGTAGCTAGCTAGTTGGTCTTTATGAAGCAGATACACAGGGTAGAGTAGCTAGCTAGTTGGTCTTTATGAAGCAGATACACAGGGTAGAGTAGCTAGCTAGTTGGTCTTTATGAAGCAGATACACAGGGTAGAGTAGCTAGCTAGTTGGTCTTTATAAAGCAGATACACAGGGTAGAGTAGCTAGCTAGTTGGTCTTTATGAAGCAGATAAACAGGGTAGAGTAGCTAGCTAGTTGGTCTTTATGAAGCAGATACACAGGGTAGAGTAGCTAGCTAGTTGGTCTTTATAAAGCAGATACACAGGGTAGAGTAGCTAGCTAGTTGGTCTTTATAAAGCAGATACACAGGGTAGAGTAGCTAGCTAGTTGGTCTTTATGAAGCAGATACACAGGGTAGAGTAGCTAGCTAGTTGGTCTTTATGAAGCAGATACACAGGGTAGAGTAGCTAGCTAGTTGGTCTTTATGAAGCAGATAAACAGGGTAGAGTAGCTAGCTAGTTGGTCTTTATGAAGCAGATACACAGGGTAGAGTAGCTAGCTAGTTGGTCTTTATGAAGCAGATACACAGGGTAGAGTAGCTAGCTAGTTGGTCTTTATGAAGCAGATAAACAGGGTAGAGTAGCTAGCTAGTTGATCTTTATGAAGCAGATAAACAGGGTAGAGTAGCTAGCTAGTTGGTCTTTATAAAGCAGATACACAGGGTAGAGTAGCTAGCTAGTTGATCTTTATAAAGCAGATACACAGGGTAGAGTAGCTAGCTAGTTGATCTTTATGAAGCAGATAAACAGGGTAGAGTAGCTAGCTAGTTGGTCTTTATGAAGCAGATAAACAGGGTAGAGTAGCTAGCTAGTTGGTCTTTATGAAGCAGATACACAGGGTAGAGTAGCTAGCTAGTTGGTCTTTATGAAGCAGATACACAGGGTAGAGTAGCTAGCTAGTTGGTCTTTATGAAGCAGATAAACAGGGTAGAGTAGCTAGCTAGTTGGTCTTTATGAAGCAGATAAACAGGGTAGAGTAGCTAGCTAGTTGGTCTTTATGAAGCAGATAAACAGGGTAGAGTAGCTAGCTAGTTGGTCTTTATGAAGCAGATACACAGGGTAGAGTAGCTAGCTAGTTGGTCTTTATGAAGCAGATACACAGGGTAGAGTAGCTAGCTAGTTGGTCTTTATGAAGCAGATACACAGGGTAGAGTAGCTAGCTAGTTGGTCTTTATGAAGCAGATACACAGGGTAGAGTAGCTAGCTAGTTGGTCTTTATGAAGCAGATACACAGGGTAGAGTAGCTAGCTAGTTGGTCTTTATGAAGCAGATACACAGGGTAGAGTAGCTAGCTAGTTGGTCTTTATGAAGCAGATACACAGGGTAGAGTAGCTAGCTAGTTGGTCTTTATGAAGCAGATACACAGGGTAGAGTAGCTAGCTAGTTGGTCTTTATGAAGCAGATACACAGGGTAGAGTAGCTAGCTAGTTGATCTTTATGAAGCAGATAAACAGGGTAGAGTAGCTAGCTAGTTGGTCTTTATGAAGCAGATAAACAGGGTAGAGTAGCTAGCTAGTTGATCTTTATAAAGCAGATAAACAAGGTAGAGTAGCTAGCTAGTTGGTCTTTATGAAGCAGATACACAGGGTAGAGTAGCTAGCTAGTTGGTCTTTATAAAGCAGATAAACAAGGTAGAGTAGCTAGCTAGTTGATCTTTATAAAGCAGATAAACAGGGTAGAGTAGCTAGCTAGTTGGTCTTTATGAAGCAGATAAACAGGGTAGGGTAGCTAGCTAGTTGGTCTTTATGAAGCAGATCCACAGGGTAGAGTAGCTAGCTAGTTGGTCTTTATGAAGCAGATACACAGGGTAGAGTAGCTAGCTAGTTGGTCTTTATGAAGCAGATAAACAGGGTAGAGTAGCTAGCTAGTTGGTCTTTATGAAGCAGATACACAGGGTAGAGTAGCTAGCTAGTTGGTCTTTATGAAGCAGATAAACAGGGTAGAGTAGCTAGCTAGTTGGCCTTTATGAAGCAGATACACAGGGTAGAGTAGCTAGCTAGTTGGTCTTTATGAAGCAGATAAACAGGGTAGAGTAGCTAGCTAGTTGGTCTTTATGAAGCAGATACACAGGGTAGAGTAGCTAGCTAGTTGGTCTTTATGAAGCAGATAAACAGGGTAGAGTAGCTAGCTAGTTGGTCTTTATGAAGCAGATAAACAGGGTAGAGTAGCTAGCTAGTTGGTCTTTATGAAGCAGATAAACAGGGTAGAGTAGCTAGCTAGTTGATCTTTATGAAGCAGATACACAGGGTAGAGTAGCTAGCCAGTTGGTCTTTATGAATCAGATACACAGGGTAGAGTAGCTAGCCAGTTGATCAATCAACACTTGTAGATTCACAGCTTCAGTTTCAGATCACCTGAGAACAACTAAAACTAAACATACAGCCTCGAGGAACAGTCTCGACTTACAGCCTCGACATACAGCCTCGAGGAACAGCCTCAACTTACAGCCTCGACATACAGCCTCGAGGAACAGCCTCGACTTACAGCCTCGACATACAGCCTCGAGGAACAGCCTCGACATACAGCCTCGACATACAGCCTCGAGGAACAGCCTCAACATACAGCCTCGACATACAGCCTCGAGGAACAGCCTCGAGGAACAGCCTCGATAAACAGCCTCGACAAACAGTCTCGAGGAACAGCCTCGACATACAGCCTCGACATACAGCCTCGATAAACAGCCTCGAGGAACAGCCTCGATAAACAGCCTCAACTTACAGCCTCGACATACAGCCTCGATAAACAGCCTCGAGGAACAGCCTCGACATACAGCCTCGATAAACAGCCTCGACTTACAGCCTCGACATACAGCCTCGACATACAGCCTCGAGGAACAGCCTCGACATACAGCCTCGATAAACAGCCTCGACTTACAGCCTCGACATACATTCTCGATAAACAGCCTCGACTTACAGCCTCGACATACAGCCTCAATAAACAGCCTTGATAAACAGCCTCGATAAACAGCCTCGACTTACAGCCTCGACATACAGCCTCGACGTACAGCCTCGATAAACAGCCTCGACATACAGCCTCGATAAACAGCCTCGAGGAACAGCCTCGACTTACAGCCTCGATAAACAGCCTCGAGGAACAGCCTCGACATACAGCCTCGAGGAACAGCCTCAACTTACAGCCTCGACATACAGCCTCGATAAACAGCCTCGAGGAACAGCCTCGACATACAGCCTCGATAAACAGCCTCGACTTACAGCCTCGACATACAGCCTCGATAAACAGCCTCGACTTACAGCCTCGACATACAGCCTCGATAAACAGCCTCGACTTACAGCCTCGACATACAGCCTCGATAAACAGCCTCGACTTACAGCCTCGATAAACAGCCTCGATAAACAGCCTCGAGGAACAGCCTCGACTTACAGCCTCGATAAACAGCCTCTACTACACCATAAAGCCCAGCACTATACTACAACATAAAGCCCAGCACTATACTACAACATAAAGCCCAACACTATACTACAACATAAAGCCCAGCACTATACTACAACATAAAGCCCAGCACTATACTACAACATAAAGCCCAGCACTATACTACAACACAAAGCCCAGCACTATACTACAACATAAAGCCCAGCACTATACTACAACATAAAGCCCAGCACTATACTACAACATAAAGCCCAGCACTATACTACTACATAAAGCCTGGCACTATACTACAACATAAAGCCCAGCACAACACTATACTACAACATAAAGCCCAGCCCAACACTATACTACAACACAAAGCCCAGCACTATACTACAACATAAAGCCCAGCACTATACTACAACATAAAGCCCAGCTCAGCACTATACTACAACATAAAGCCCAGCACTATACTACAACATAAAGCCCAGCACTATACTACAACATAAAGCCCAACACTATACTACAACATAAAGCCCAACACTATACTACTACATAAAGCCCAGCACTATACTACAACATAAAGCCCAGCACTATACTACAACATAAAGCCCAGCACTATACTACAACATAAAGCCCAGCACTATACTACAACATAAAGCCCAGCACTATACTACAACATAAAGCCCAGCACTATACTACAACATAAAGCCCAACACTATACTACAACATAAAGCCCAGCACTGGGTTGTTTCTCTCCTCAGTCAGCCAGTCAGTCAGTCAGTCAGATGTAGTCATCACAGTGCTGTGTAGTACCTCTCATCAGTCAGTCAGTCAGTCAGTCAGATGTAGTCACCACAGTGCTGTGTAGTACCTCTCCTCAGCCAGTCAGCCAGCCAGTCAGTCAGTCAGTCAGTCAGTCAGTCAGTCAGTCAGATGTAGTCATCACAGTGCTGTGTAGTACCTCTCCTCAGTCAGTCAGTCAGTCAGTCAGATGTAGTCATCACAGTGCTGTGTAGTACCTCTCCTCAGTCAGTCAGTCAGATGTAGTCATCACAGTGCTGTGTAGTACCTCTCCTCAGTCAATCAGTCAGTCAAATGTAGTCATCACAGTGCTGTGTAGTACCTCTCCTCAGTCAGTCAGTCAGTCAGTCAGATGTAGTCATCACAGTGCTGTGTAGTTGTAACGCTTGTCATCTGGAGCAAGAGAGGAGGACCAAAAGAACATAGACTACCCACCCCAACTCACGCCCTTACCAAACTAACACAAAGACAAAATAAAGGAACTAAGGTCATAATGTGACAGCCCCCCCAAAGGTGCGGACTCCGGCCGCAAAACCTGAACCTATAGGGGAGGGTCTGGGTGGGCGTCTGTCCGCGGTGGAGGCTCTGGCGCGGGACTTGGACCCCACTCCACCATAGTCTTTGCCCACTTCAGTGGCGCCTTTAGAGCGGCGACCCTCGCCGCCGACCTCGGACTGGGGACCCTTGCAGCGGGTCCCGAATAGACGGGCGGCTCTGGCAGCTCCGGACAGACGGGCTGCTCTGGCAGCTCCTGACTGACGGGCGGCTCTGGCAGCTCCTGACTGACAGGCGGCCCTGGCAGCTCCTGACTGACGGGCGGCTCTGGCAGCTCCTGACTGACGGGAGGCTCTGGCAGCTCCTGACTGACGGGCAGCTCTGGCAGCTCCTGACTGACGGGCGGCTCTGGCAGCTCAGGACAGACGGGCGGCTCTGGCAGCACAGGACAGACGGGTGGCTCTGGCAGCTCAGGACAGACGGGCGGACCCTGGAGGGAGGAGACTGAGAGACAGCCTGGTGCGTGGGGCTGCCACAGGACCCACCAGGCTGGGGAGACCTACAGGAGGCCTGGTGCTTGGAGGAGGCACCGGATGGACCGGGCTGTGGGGGAGCACTGGAGCCCTGGTGCGCAGCCTTGGCACCACTCCCCCCGGCTGGATCACCATTTTAGCCCAGACCATCTAGAGTGCAGCACAGGTTGAACCGGGCTGTGGGGGAGCACTGGATCTCCGGTGCATACCACTCGCACCTCTCCCTTAGGCTCAATACCCACATTCGCCCGGTACGGGCGGAGCGCAGGCACCGAACGCACTGCACCCTCCCAGCGTCTCGGAGACACAGCACGCAGAGCCGGTGCAGGACACCCTGCCTACATAGTGGGATTTCTTATAGGCATAACGGATTAGTGTCCCGCTCCATGAAAGCGGCAGCTCTAGCCTTTAGGTCGATGCGGATGTTGCCTGTAATCCATGGCTTCTGGTTGGGATATGTACGTACGGTCACTGTGGGGATGATGACCGAGGTGGTACACTCCTCAGTGCCATTGGATGAATTCCGGAACATATTCCAGTCTGTTCAACTCAGATTTTGTATTAACATAACTTAAATAACGTAAGCCTAACCAATTAAAAACAGTACTGTAGCAATGAGGTTTGTGCAGTAAGCTACAGGTGTCACGCCCTGGTCTTAGTCTTTTGTGTTTTCTTTATTATTTTGGTCAGGCCAGGGTGTGACATGGGTTTATTGTGGTGTGTTTTATCTTGGGGTTTTGTTAGGTATTGGGTTTATGGCTTAGTGGGGGTATCTAGCATAGTCTATGGCTGTCTGGAGTGGTTCTCAATCAGAGGCAGGTGTTTATCGTTGTCTCTGATTGGGAACCATATTTAGGCAGCCATATTCTTTGAGTGTTTCGTGGGTGATTGTTCCTGTCTCTGTGTTTGTTTGCACAAGATAGGCTGTGTTGGTTTTCACGTTACGTTTGTTGTTTTTGTATTGTTCGTTTTTTCATCGTCATTAAACACGTATCAAGAATACCACGCTGCATTTTGGTCCGACTCTCCTTCACCGGAAGAAAACCGTAACGACAGGCCCAATACATCATACATCATACATCATACATACATACCATAATCACCGTAATCATACTGCCTTTGCTTGAATTGCCCTGCCAATGCATTGTTGTCAGATATTAATATATTATTAAATATATTATTATTAAATATATATTATATATATATTATATATATATAAATTAAATTAATTATTAAATATTAATATGAAAGAAAATATGACAACATTTGTGGTAGGCTATATGATCACACCGGTAATAGATCCGTTACTTGTGAAGCACAGCTGAGTGAACAGACATTTAAATCATTTTATTTTTTATTTTACTTGGCTGATGGTCAGTCTCCCTTTCCTTCGCTGACACTGACCAAAAATGTACACCGTCTTCCAGCTGATGGCCAAACTCTGTGTGCTGAGTGAAAGCTTAAACATGAACTCAGTCCTAAAAACAGTAGCTATTTGCTGTATTCATTGACAGATCAGTCAGGAGGGTTAGATCAGTCTCAACTCAATATTAGGAAGGTGTTCCTTAATGTTTGGTATACTCAGTGTATATGTCAATATATTATTTTTCCGTATGGGCAGGCTCCTTCGAGAGACATCTTTTAATTCTCACCTCATCAGATGGCGGACATTTAGTCTCAAAGCAGAATCACAGTCTGCATCCCCAAATGGTACTACTTCTGACCAGGGCCCATTCAGCTGTGGTCAAAAGTAGCATACTATCTAGGGAATAGGTAGCCAATTGGGACACGGTCCAAGTTCATCAACTATGACTAAAGACCCACTAAAGATGATAAAGCTGGAGCAGGATGAGGGGATTGGAAATGTGGAAGTTTGGCAGACAACCATTTCTCTCATCTACCCATTTCGTCTGTCGGAGTGGAATGAAATTAAAGTTTATCAACAAAGAACAGACTGAAAAAACTGAAGTGGAAGGACTCAATTCTATAATACTTGGATCAGGACGAGGAGATTGGAGATGTCCATGTTTGGCAGATGGAAAATAAATGTCTGCCAGCTACAGACCAGACCAGACCAGACCGGACCGGACCAGACCGGACCAGACCAGCTACAGACCAGACCGGACCAGACCAGAGCAGACCAGACCAGACCAGCTACAGACCAGAGCAGACCAGACCAGACCGGACCGGACCAGACCAGCTACAGACCAGACCAGAGCAGACCGGTCCAGACCAGACCAGACCGGACCGGAGCAGACCAGAGCAGAGCAGACCGGACCAGACCGGACCGGACCAGACCAGACCAGCTACAGACCAGACCAGAGCAGACCAGACCAGAGCAGACCAGACCAGACCAGCTACAGACCAGAGCAGACCAGACCAGACCGGACCGGACCAGACCAGCTACAGACCAGACCAGAGCAGACCGGTCCAGACCAGACCAGACCGGACCGGAGCAGACCAGAGCAGAGCAGACCGGACCAGACCGGACCGGACCAGACCAGACCAGCTACAGACCAGACCAGAGCAGACCAGACCAGAGCAGACCAGACCAGACCAGCTACAGGCCGGACCAGACCAGACCAGCTACAGACCGGACCAGACCAGAGCAGAGCAGACCAGAGCAGAGCAGAGCAGCTACAGACCAGACCAGAGCAGAGCAGACCAGACCAGACCAGCTACAGACCAGACCAGACCAGAGCAGACCAGACCAGACCAGACCAGCTAAAGACCAGACCAGACCAGCTACAGACCAGAGCAGAGCAGACCAGAGCAGACCAGAGCAGACCAGAGAGGAACCACAGTTCATCAGAAACAACAGAAGACTGAAGAATTACTAAAGATGGCCATTCTGGAGCAGGATGAGGGGATTGAAGATGTCAGGAGTTTGGAAGAGACAGAAAATAACTGTCTATGACGTGATGCCTGATAACACCAATAAAAGTATGAAGTATGATTGATTTGTATGGTTTGACAAACTACTCCTCACACCCTGTGATTCCTCTCAAACCTCTAGGTCAATATTTGGACGACATCAAGTGAGGCACTCAAGCAATAAGTTACACGTGTAGGATCTTAATTTGGTCACCCTGTTGTTGCAGGAAATGCAAACATGTAGTGCATTCGAGGTTTAAAGAAAAAGGCTTCTAAAGTTTGTAATTTCCACTTAAAAATACAAGACTTGATTTTCCCGCCTAACTGAAAATGTATCCACCCCTACAACAATGTCCATTAATTATCATCTACATAATAATTCACATTTCCTGTTGCTGCAGGATTATTTTAATGCTGTTAAATGGTCAAATTAAGATCCTACATCTGTAGCTGCTGAAGTTTGTCCTGGATAGTTAATTACGGAGCTTTAATATTTCACATGATAATGACTTAAACACATGTTACTCTGTTTTAGTTGTGACCTGCACTTTCCAGATGAAAGGAGACGTCTACGTAGGGAATAGGGTGCATTTTGGGACACAACCTTATTTTTCAAATGTCTGTGTAAGATTTCAAGTCTGGCCTGTGTGTAGTCTGTGGTTTGGCCTAGTGTGTTGGGTAATATTTCACTTCTCCAGTACAGAGAGCAGCATCACAATACTGTTAATGTGCCTTTATTTAACCAGGCAAGTCAGTTCACAACAAATTCTTATTTACAATGACGGCCTAGCGCCCGGCCAAACCCGGACGACGCCGGGCTAATTGTGCGCCACCCTATGGGACTCCCAATCACAGCCGGATGTGATACAGCCTGGATTCCAACCAGGGACTGTAGTGACTCCTCTTTACACTGAGATGCAGTGCCTTAGACCGCTGCGCCACTCCCAGTGTTTGGCTGTCCCCTGTCCCAAATGGAACCCTATTTGGTGCACTCCAGGGCCTTATTGGTTGCAGTGGTCAACAGTAGCGCACTATCTAGGGAATAAGGTACCATTTATGACACACCAGAGCTGTTCGCTGGTTTAACAAATGACTCCTGTTCCCTTGCAATATAAACAGGATATCCTTCCTCCTGAAGAATGTTCCCTCTGCAATCAGTCTGTATTCACTTCCAGTACCTAGTAACTAACCTACCCAGTGTTTCTCCTCTCCATACAACTGTCTTTCGTTCACTTGAATCAAGCCATTCTGGTGTTGTACGTAACTCACAGTCTAGCAAGCACAGCATTGTTTTTGTTTTGTTTTCTTTATACCTCCAAAACGGCCCCCTATCGCCTGTGTAGTGCACTACTTTTGATGGGTCCTGGTCAAAATCAGTGCAGGGAAGAGGGTGCTGTTTGAGACACAACCTAGACACAACCTAGACACAACCTATGAGTGGGAAGACAAGTGTCATCCACAGTGATGGGACTGATCAAACCCTCCTGACTGATCTAACCCTCCTGACTGATCTAACCCTCCTGACTAATCTAACCCTCCAGACTGATCTAACCCTCCTGACTGATCTAACCCTCCTGACTAATCTAACCCTCCTGACTGATCTAACCCTCTTGACTGATCAAACCCACCTGACTGATCTAACCCTCCTGACTAATCTAACCCTCCTGACTAATATAACCCCCCTGACTAATATAACCCTCCTGACTGATCTGACCCTCCTGACTGATATAACCCTCCTGACTGATCTAACCCTCCTGACTGATCTAACCCTCCTGACTGATCTAACCCTCCTGACTGATCAAACGCTCCTGACTGATCTAACCCTCCTGACTGATCTAACCCTCCTGACTGATCTAACCCTCCTGACTAATCTAACCCTCCAGCCCGATCTAACCCTCCTGACTGATCTAACCCTCCTGACTAATCTAACCCTCCTGACTGATCTAACCCTCCTGACTGATCAAACCCTCCTGACTGATCTAACTCTCCTGACTGATCAAACCCTCCTGACTGATCTAACACTCCTGGCTGATCTAACCCTCCTGACTGATCAAACCCTCCTGACTGATCTAACCCTCCTGACTGATCTAACCCTCCTGACTGATCTATGATCTAACCCTCCTGACTGATCTAACCCTCCTGACTGATCTAACCCTCCTGACTGATCTAACCCTCCTGACTGATCTAACCCTCCTGACTGATCAAACCCTCCTGACTGATATAACCCTCCTGACTGATCTAACCCTCCTGACTGATCTGACCCTCCTGACTAATCTAAGGCTTCAGCCAATCAACCCCTCTGTATTTGCATTTCAGATAGGAAGCTGGATAGAGACAGGAAGTTGTTACTGTTGATGCAGATGGACCAGGCAGTTTGTGTACCTTTTTCTCCCAAAGGAAAACTGAAAAAGGTGTTAGAGGTTGATTCAAATGTTCCAGTTCAATAGTCAAGTAGTGACTGTTATCAGTAAGCAGGAAACAGTTATACATTTTTTTGCCTTGTGGTGTTGTGTGACAACGAGCCCAAGAACGCCAAGGTAACCTGTCTAAATGACTATCGCCCCATAGCACTCACATCTGTAGCCATGAAGTGCTTTTGAAAAGGCTTTTGAAAAGGCTCACGTCAACACCATCATCCCTGGACCCCACTCCAACACGCATACCACCAAAACAAGATCCACAGATGATGCAGTCTCTATTGCACTCCTCACTTCCCTTTCCCACCTGGACAAGAGGGACACCTACATCCTGTTAGATGATTCTCTCAACCAGATATATTTTTTATATTGACTAAATACTTCATCCTCCAGGAACAGGGGGGAGAACAAGTATTTGATACACTGCCGATTTTGCAGGTTTTCCTACTTACAAAGCATGTAGAGGTCTGTAATTTTTATCATAGGTACACTTCAACTGTGAGAGACAGAATCTAAAACAGAAATCCAGAAAATCACTTTGTATGATTTTTAAGTAATTAATTTGCATTTTATTGCATGGTATAACTACACATTACTTTAGACCAGAGCCCTATTCCCTATATAGAACACTACTGTTGACCAGAGCGCTATTCCCTATATAGTACACTACTGTTGACCAGAGCCCTATTCCCTATATAGTACACTACTGTTGACCAGAGCCCTATTCCCTATATAGTACACTACTGTTGACCAGAGCCCTATTCCCTATATAGAACACTACTGTTGACCAGAGCCCTATTCCCTATATAGTGCACTACTCTATACTACAGCCCTATTCCCTATATAGAACACTACTGTTGACCAGAGCGCTATTCCCTATATAGTACACTACTGTTGACCAGAGCCCTATTCCCTATATAGAACACTACTGTTGACCAGAGCCCTATTCCCTATATAGAACACTACTGTTGACCAGAGCCCTATTCCCTATATAGAACACTACTGTTGACCAGAGCCCTATTCCCTATATAGTGCACTACTCTATACTACAGCCCTATTCCCTATATAGAACACTACTGTTGACCAGAGCCCTATTCCCTATATAGAACACTACTGTTGACCAGAGCCCTATTCCCTATATAGTACACTACTGTTGACCAGAGCCCTATTCCCTATATAGAACACTACTGTTAACCAGAGCCCTATTCCCTATATAGAACACTACTGTTAACCAGAGCCCATAGGGAATAGGGTGCCATATGAGACACATCCTCAGACACTAGGATTTCCGTTACCATGACAACTCTACCGTGCTGCAGCAGGAGATGGACGAGACAGACGAACCTTCTAGGAATGTCCAGAACAGAAAAAACACATAGTTGACCTGTGTACAGTGTGTCTGCTCTGCCACATACCTTCCTAGCTGAGTGGAGGAAAGACTAACTAATCAAGGCAGAAGGGAAGGAAAGATGGACGACTCCAAATACTCACTTAGCTGAAGGATGAAATATGCATTTATCTGTGTGTTGGTTTATAATACTGAAACAATGAAACCCAAATGTTAGGGTATCACTGGGGTAATGGTATCACTGGGATTATGGTATCACTGGGGTTATGGTATCACTGGGGTAATGGTATCACTGGGATTATGGTATCACTGGGGTTATGGTATCACTGGGGTTATGGTATCACTGGGGAGGGTTATGTTATCACTGGGGTAATGGTAACACTGGGGTTATGGTATCACTGGGGTTATGGTATCACTGGGGAGGGTTATGGTATCACTGGGGTTATGGTATCACTGGGGTTATGGCATCACTGGGGTTATGGTAACATGGGGGTTATGGTAACACTGGGGTTATGGTATCACTGGGGTAATGGTATCACTGGGGTAATGGTATC